>NC_056737.1:401599227-401819227 GCF_019279795.1 Protopterus annectens
GTGTACTTCATTATCAGAAGAATGAGACGCAGAGTCTCCTGCTTGATGCCTTTTTTTGTTTGTTTGTTGGACAAACTTTTGCATTTCCTCCTTAGCCTGTTCTGCATTAAAAAAATTACTTTGATCCTCCAGATAAAAATATTCTGAAGACAGCTAGCTGGATATAGCAGCTGGAATCCCACACCTGCCACTTGATATTCCCTGATTACTAGAATAAATGTGTTTTTCTTCTGCCTGGAGTAAAACACTCCGCTGTTTCCAACTTTTTATACTTTGCCCATTTGCCACAATTTTTTCAGGATCAACTCTTTCTGCTTGTAGGTTTGCATCTTTACAAATAAAGGTCTTGGCTGCTTTCTTGAGTCCAGATTTGGAGCATACACATGGTGTGTCCTTTCAGTTAACAGTTCCTGCTATGGAATACCAGTCCAGTTGCTTATTTGTGCCATCATAAAATTATTATAGTCCGTTCCTTCTGGTTTCTTTGTTATAGCCCAAAATCTTATATTTTCACTACATGCTGCATTCTGTAATTCTACTATTTTTTGAAACATTTCATCTTGACTAGTATCATACTTGGCCAGCATTTTCCTCATTTCGACCTCTGATTTTTGTGGTTTTAATCATTTCATCTAAATATCTGTTTAAACTGCTACGATTTTTCCAGTCTTTTGTTATATGAGTTAATAAACTCATTCAGTGTGTCATTTATTTTAATCAGTTCTGAGCACATTTTACTTATTTTTTCTTCTAGTTTAATGGAAGTCATGTGTTGCACCAAAGCTAGAGCTTGAACTGCTTTTTGCTAAACAGCTTGCATGATTCTTCTCAGTCAGTGTGTTCTTTTCACTTCTTCTAGTTGATTTTCTTTTAGGCTGGCATCTTGGCAGTGATTGAATGTTACTTAAGCTGACAGTATGACTGGCTGTTTCAAAGTTTCTGTTTTCTACACTGGGAGAGCTGAAGTTAAGCTGTTGATCAGTTTGCATCCATCTTGGAAGTCCTTATATAGGTGCTTCTTGTTGTCCTTTGAGGTCATTTGTTCTTCTGTGTAGTTGTGTGAGTGTCTCCCCTTTACTATATAGTTTAGTTATGCTAGAGAACCACTACACAGGTTTGTTATTAAACCTCCCCATCGGCTAGAGTTTGGTGAGAACTTCCAATCTGATACGTTTGGCCAGGTGCACGCAGAATTTTTCTGCATAACTGTTGAAATTATTGACATCGTGTGTAATACCTTTATTCTCTAATTTAGGGACTTCATCATAGAATGTTAGGAGGTTTATGCATTTAAAGTTCTTGAATTCTGCCGCTCCTGATTTGTTTCAATCAGTTTGGAGGTTGTGACAGAGAAGCTCCGCAGTTTGTGATCTGGCTTGGCCAATGGGAGAGATAACCTTGGGGATGCTACATAAAGAGCTAAGTTTGACCATATCAAGTATATTATGCTCTCTAGTAGGTTCATTTACAATCTGGTCGAGGGATTTTTGTGTTTATAAAATCAAAGAATGTTTTCATGCATATCCTGTGCTGGTGGTGTAGGTTCCTCATTAAGTCACTGAATAGTTAAAATATAACACCACTCCTACTTATTGGGGGTTTGTAAAGCATATTTAGGACTGTTGTGTGATTTTTCTGGAGATATGGCAGTAATTCTGTAGGCCACAGTGATGTGACAGTTAATCCTATATAGCATGATTTCAGTATTTATAAGCTTCACTTGAGGGTGTCTACTTATTTTTCTCAAGGTAATGTGGTCCCTAACAAATATGGAGATGCCAGCATAGCTTTCATCAGGTCTTAACTGAGCAATAAGCAGAAAACCTAGTTATTGAGAGAATGTTCTCTAGGTACTTAAACCAAGTTTTTGTAATGATGTAAACATAAATTTGCTCCTAAAGCAGAAGGGCTTCAAGGTCTGGTAGTTTGTTGTTTAGACTTCTAGTATTAAGTCCCACTGTAGTTTTGTTTTGGAGGTTAGGATGAGAGGTCTATTAGCTATATCTTACTTGAAAAAGGCACAGTGGGGACAGCAAACTATTTCATCAGTATGTGGAGGTGCAGACAACTCTTGGTGAAACATGTACAGTTCTCAGGCATCTCATCCCATGCTTGCACATACTGGATTCCCCTAGAATGTCTCCAGGTATTTAGCCAATTGTTTAAGCTAATCATCTTTTCTTTGAACCTTTGCATCATTTTTGGTAATGCAAGGGTTCCATTCAACACTAGGCTCATACCTGCATTTGTGATATGCATGGAAAGCTCCATTATGTTTCTTTCCATGTTTGTCAGGCTTCTGAGTGCCAGGTCGTTCACCCCAACATTGACCATCATCATGCCATAATCATATTTGTCTTAGACTCCTAGCATTGAACACTTCTCTACAGATATTTGCCATATCTGAATGTGTATTTACTAGGTTGGTGGCATGAGTAGGCTCATATTGTAGCCAGATGCAAAAGGCCTCATGGGATATGTACAGGCCATCCTTGTTAAAACAGGTTTGAATGTCTTCCATCTCCTTCCAGGCTCATGGACATTGGATACAATTTTTTTCTTGACACTTGTTTACCAGAAAAGTCCGCGTGGGCACAGGTGCCCATTTTCCTCAGACACCTGGGTAGAATCCAAGGTATCACACTTAATGCAATCAATATTTACAATAACAAATTTTTTAATGCAGTGAATACGTAGCATAATACTCAGTATAATAAAATTAGTATTGATATTCATAAACATTAAATTTATAAGCCTTGTACTGAGACTTTACAGATAGAAGAGTGGGGTATAAGATAGGTAGGAACAATTTCAGAAATGCAATAGAGTGCCATATTAGAGGAGATAAGCAAGTTTGAGTGTTGACAGAGTAGTAGTGAGGGATTAGTAATCTGGTTATGGTAATTAGAAGTGGAAAGTGAGGTATTAGAAGGGGATAAGTAGGTTAGGTGGTTTAGTGCTTCAAAGGGAGGTATAAGACAGGTGATTAATGGTATTAGAGAGATTTGTGTCCCAGATGAGGAACAGGGACGAAGACAGGAGGCAGAGAGGAAGTATTTTAGTTGTTGTTGTGTCTTTCGGCTTTTCCCAGTTAGGGGTTGCCACATCGGAACTCCGGTCCGCTAATGATTGGTAGTAGATTTTTACATACCGAGTTGCCGGCTCTGATGCACAAACTTCAACGAAGGTACGCCCATTCACGCATGTCTCCACACAGAAGACGCTCTACCTGAGAATCGAACCAGACAATGTCTTACTGTGAGGCGACAACGCTACCACAGCACCACCACCGCAGTAGAGGAAGTATTTTAGTAATGGTATGAAAAGATGATGTGTGATAGACCTGATTGATGTAGGAGTTTTATTGCAAGTTCTTGCTGCAGTATTGGAATACAGACTGATCCCAGCAGCCCTTTGTGGTTTGTAGATGGTAAGCAGTTGTTTATTTGACTGAAGGGTACGATTTGGAAGATAGTATTGGAGAAGGGTCAGGGTACTATTTGCAAGATAGCACTGGAGTAGAAGTCTAATTGCTGGCAGGTGGGTAGGTTGTGGATGATTTTATGGGTTAAGGTGAGCTGAGTATGAGATAAGTGTTGAGGAAGCTTGAGCCAGTTAAGTGTTTTTAGTGCTAAACAGCAGTACCCCTCGATATATAAAGGAAGACTAGTTTCTTTCCAGCATGGTTCTCTTCACATAATTTAAGGAGTTGCTTTGCAAGTCATTCACACCTATCTGGCTGACTGCCCTGGTGATAAGGCAGATCCTTGCACCTGAGAGACTGCTAAATGTTGCCCTGTCTTGCCTTGAGTGGTGCATCTGTGTGGCAAACTACAGAGTTACATCTAACAAGGACATTATCATGGTGAACAGGCTGCTGTTGTAGCTGGAAGCTGGAAGGTCATGCCCAGACCACTCTGGTTTCTCTCTTTTTGATGATGGAAGCATATGTGGTACAGAAGGGGTGCTAGTGTGTTGCTGATGGCTGTGGTACACATGTCTAAAGAGCTGTGTGTAAAATGTCTTTGTGCTTTTGGAATTTATGTTTGCGGCAATTCAGCCAAGGAAGGTTTTAGGTTGGTCTTGTATGTTGGCATGGTGTTAATATGGGTACTGATAACCCAGGTGTGTACAAGGTTTGTCTCCAATTGTATTAAGTATTTGCACCTCACATGTGTGAACTCAGTCTGTGGTAATGGCAAATGGCTGTCAGTAAGCCTGTAGCAGTTTATATACTGATTAAGGGTCCGTAGAGCTACAAGACTGGCAACAGATGGGGCAGAGACAGACTGAAGACCCATAGATAACCCAGTAGCACCAGGTGGCATACAGTATGTAATGTTATGGAATTTGGTGACCCTTTGTCTAGAGAGAAAGAGAGGAGCAGCATGATATATAAAGGGACAGTGAAGGAGTACAAACAGTACGAAAACACTACCTATTTAGCACAGAGCAGTAACTCTATGATATGTAAGGGAGCAGTGAAAACAGTTAAAAGATGGTGCAGAATTGAGAGGCTCTGCAATGTAGTACAATACAATACTATCCAATATTGCCCAGTACAGTACAGCCCTGTAGAGTACAGCACAATGCAGTATAGTGTAAAGGATCAGTTGAACAACAGGCACAGATGCAGGACCACCAAGAGATGCTTGATAATCTAATCATATAAAAGCATTGCAGTAGCTGGCAAGAATGATACAATGCAGTGATCAATGCAGTACCAATTTATCACCATATGACTGATCACCAATCATGGATGCCGTAGCACAGTAACCCAAAAGCCTTAGATACGCATTGATACCATAGCACAACAATCAAAAGGCTTTGGATACAACCACCTCCAAGACTTCATGTGGTGGTTAATGTTATAACAAGAATGGCACAAAAGTTTAGAAGACAGGTAATACAATAGGCAAAATATTGCAATAGGTGTTTAGGTACAGTAGGCCATGGTGTTTTAACACAATACTTGAGGCGGCATCAGTAGGCTAGGATGCCACATTACTAAATACAGTGCAATCAATAAGTAAATGCAGCAAGGAGTGTAATGTAAGAATAAGGATGCAATATAACTGAGCATTAGCTAATGAACATTAGCAAGGATGCAGTATAGAAGTGCGGTAAACAGTAAGCCAGAAGTGAGAAAGGCACAGTAGGAAATGACATCAATAGAAAAACAGATGTCTCAAGTGGGTAGACAGTGCCACATACTAACACCACAATTACCTAGGTACATGGTGGCCTGGGGTGAGGTCTGTAGCCAGTTAGGCTTCACTTCACATTTGGTCTGTCTGTCTGTCTCCTTCATTCTGAAGTACAAGCATACGTCTCATCCTACAGACATCGAAAATCTGGACAGTGGCTGTTGAAAATAGGTACATCTGGTTCAAAATCTGGACAACTAATTGGTATGCCATTTGCATGTCAAATAACATAAATCATCCCACTTCAAGTTGGATTGTGAGATATAACACAAGTTTAAAAAACTGAGAAAGAAAATGATGCAAAATAAAAAAGGTATTCATACTTATCATTGCAAAGTGTCTTTGTCACTGTAAATACCTTTTTATAAGGTCAGCTGTGGAATCACTGCAGCTCAAGGAAAGGTGAATCCTCTAGAAAGCAAGATGTGATTTCAATAAACTGTTCATTATTTTACAGCTGAATGTTACATAAGTGAACAGCTCGGGAATTTTACTGTAAAACTGTTACTGAGAAAAAAATACCGTAGAATTCTGCCTCAATTCCTAGATTTATTCCGAGACCTGGGCACTTTGCCAAAAATGAAAAGAATCGCAACAGTTTTTGCAAGAAACAGTCAGAGACACTAAACCTTTGTCTTCCAGTCAGGGCGTTTGATTTTGGCAGTTTCCACTTCCAAGCTTCATGATTGAGCAAGTTCTACAACCAGAGAGAGCTTCAGAGTTACACCACTAGACAAGCAGTTTTGCCTAATGGATTTACCCTATTACACAAGTGAATAAAATCATAAAAGAAGAAATTTTACATTAAACATTTGAGATGGAGAGTGTTACAAATGGCTGTGGAACATAAGCTATACCAGGAAGTCAGAAATCACCCGAGAATAAACATTTTACCTAGGAAAAAATGTAGTGCGTGGAGGTTGTTGATTACACTTGGATATCTGGAAAAAGACAAACCAGTTAAGCACTTCTATAGAGCAAGACCTGATCTTAACAAATGTTAAGCACCCCTTGCTTCTGTTGTTAGTTTGGATATTGCACTATGCAGTTAAATCTGCCAGTACTGACCAGCAAACAACAGCAGTAGATTAAATAACCAATTTGATTTTGCCTGCTGTCTGTCCCAGTAATGTGTTCCTAACATAAGACAGTGGTACTGGCTTTCTGGAAGTGCTCCTTTGTGCTTCATAGCTTTGTATATCAGTGAAACATACAGCACTTTTTGTTTTTGTAACTAGCTGTACGTGAAGCAGATGAAGCTCTATGCATCACAAAGAATTATGATCAGGTCTGCAATCATAACATTTTATTGTGTTCTCGGCATAGATGCCAAGTTTTACCTGTCAAATTTCACTCTCAAGGTGAATTTCTTGACATCCCTGTCACATAATAAACAGGTTATGATTGACAATCCACTCATGATCTTTGTGTTATAAATAAGATATTATACAATGCCTCCTCTAAAACGTGCGCGCTGATTGGCCAGCCCAACCAGCGTCAATATACTAACGGAAAAGGTCTGGTCACCCGGACTTTTTCCGTTAGTATCTCGCTATGTTAAAAGAGTTTAACATAGCGACACAGGTTTAAAAAGCAACGCAGATCTCCGTTGCTTTTTTTAAAGCTGTCTCGCCATGTTAAACTCCTTTAACATAGCGACACAGTGTAAAAGCAACGGAGATCTTGCGATCTCCGTTGCTTTAAACCTGTCTCGCTATGTTAAATGAGTTTAACATAGCGAGACAGCTTTAAAATAAGCAACGGAGATCTCCGTTGCTTATTTTAAAGTTGTCTCACTATGTTAAAAACAATTAACATAGCGAGACAGTAAAAGCAACGGAGATCTTGCGTCTCCTTTGCTTTTGCCCACAGCTCTGATGTACTGCGAGGCGCGCAGTACATCAGAACTACCATGAACACCAGACAGCCGCGGAAGGGCAGCAAAGAGGATTATAAATGCCATTATTTAAGAAAAGTAATTATTTCTTTTCTTAAATAATGTCATTATATAATAGCAATAATTACGGGACCAAACCACGCCAACCGTGGGTAAATCCAGCATTACCCACACCCAGGCGTGGGTTATTGCTATAATAATAGAGTTATGCAGGGAGGTAAATAGACAGCAACATACATTTTAAATAAAGTTTCCTTAATAATTTTTATAAAGACATTCCACCTTATAGTTTCAGTTCAACACGAATAGTCTGTACTGGATGGTAGCTGATACATAATAAATTAAAATGTAACAAATGTGAGATAAAGATTTTTTCACAACTGTAATTTTGCATTACGGCTAAATAACATGCTTGTTTCTTGTGTAAATGTACTGCACCAGCAGGTGACAGCAGTGCATAAGCAAAATAAAGACAATTGTTTTTTCCACTTAGCACCGCAGCATGTGCACTGTTGCTGAAGTGATCGGTGACACATTTTAAGCTGGTGAAACAAGAAATATACACTCCACAGTGCTCGTGTAAATATACTTTTCTGTGGAGGCATGGGATTATGAAATACAGCAGTGTTCTCTCCTCAGACTGCGACAGTCATAAGATCACTGAACTCTCAACATCTTCATGGCTTTCAACAGTGATAGGTGTAGTTCATGAACCTAGGCTGAGAAAAAAAAATTTCTTAAACTCAGTAGTTGCCACACCTGTCTAATTGTTCTCTGGTGAGCTGCAAAAAGCCAAAATGCACAATAAAGCACTGTGTACTGAGAAATGAACAGCTGCTTTCTCTAAGCCAAAAGTTCCGCTTCCAAACTTGAATTTGTCAGCTTAACGTGCTTCCTGAAATGGGGCACTGAGTGCTTAATATACTAATGTTATTACTTCTCTAGTTTGTGATACCACTAGCTATAGCTGACTTCTAGGAGCAACAAATCATGATTTAAAGGGGCATGCTATGTTATATGGGTTGGAGACAGTGACATTGACAAAAAGACAGGAATCCGAGCTGGAGGTGGCAATATTAAAGATGTTAAGATTTGCATTGGGTGTGACAAGGATGGACAGGATTAGGAATCAGTATATTAGAGGGTCAGCTCAGGTTGGACAGTTTGGAGATAAAGCCAGAGAGGTGAGATTGCATTGGTTTGGACATGTGCTGAGGAGGGATGCAGAGTATATTGGGAAAAGGATGCTAGGGATGAAGATGCCAGGTAAGAGGAAAAGAGGAAGGCCTAAGATAAGGTTTATGGATGTGGTGAGAGAGGACATGCAGGTGGTTGGTATGAGAGAGCAAGATGCAGAGGACAGGAAGAAATGGAAACAGATGATCCGCTGTGGCGACCCCTAACGGGAACAGCTGAAAGAAGAAGACGAATGTGCAGACTTTCATGGTACCCTATTTTAAGATGGAATATGGTATTTTCTGCCAAAAAGAGGGCAGATGAGAGGTATGACTACAAGTCCTAAATGTAAAAATTTCTATCCCCATAGCTTTTTTTTACACCTCTTCATATTCCAAGACAAAAAAAGAAATACACGAGTTAAAGTATATCGCCAATGAAAAGTAGTTTTGCGAAACACCAAAAGTTTAGCAATAGGATGAGTGACTCAGAAGCTTTCCTTTCCTTTCCTTGGAGAACATTAACAGCTGTACTACTGCTGAAACCTGGTTTAAAGATCTTACCTCCTTTCACTGTCGTAATGCTGGTGAGAGAGGTGAACAGCCTTAGGCTTGTCATAAGAGCAACTAAAAAACTTGAAGCAAAAAAAACCCTCAGGTTTACAAATTGTTCATACTCTAATTAATGTCAGTGGTTTTGAATATGATATTATAGAAATCTGCCATATGCTGTCTGTGTGCTGCAGAAGATAAGAAGTTCTTTTCATAAACTCAAAGATGTAAAAATAAGTGAAAATACATTTCTTATGAGATTTTGATTATTCAAGCATTGATCAGCTAAACTACTCAGTGTCAGATAAATGTGTACAAATATTCATTGGCTATATGAATCAAAACAATTTGTAACAAATAGTGAGAAATCCAGCTAAAGATGATAGTATCTTACTTATCAAAATGGCCAGCCTAAAACCTTTCTGACTTCACCCCCTTCCAGTTTTATTTAGTATATAATTTACACCGACTAGGATACTGTCATCTTTAATCTGAGTAAACTCAGTTATAAAAAGCATCCTTCCTTGTCTTCAACAATAGAACTGTGATACTGAGGTACTATCTTCAATGACCCAAATACATCTGCTCAGGATACTGTCAGTAAGTTCTGTGGTATTAACACCTATATTCATGAACGCATGCTGGTAAGTCAGAAATAGACAGGTAAATTCAACAAGAAAAAAATATTGGTGGACTCACAAAATTAATGAGATGTACAGCAGAAAAAAAAGAGATGCTACTTACTTTTAAAAATTATCTTGGTCTTAAAAACAAGCGTATGTTAAATAATATAGAGCAAAGAAATTACTCACTTTTCTTCTCAAATCTTCCATATATCTGCCCAGCTCTGTGATGTAGAGGGTAAATTATTTACTATTACCCAGACAACCCCCATTTGAATAGCATTTCAAATAGTAGTAAAATTGGTCAGGAAAAGGATAGAGGTACTGCTGATGCCAGCTTGTTGGATAAAGAAAAAGAATTCCAGAAAGTCTATCACCACCACTATGCCAGCAGAGGTTTGCCTTGCACCAAACTGGCCAGGGCCATGGATCTGGGCTAGTAATCTAAACCACTGGTGGTACCCTTAATTTACCTGGGGGTAAAAGCATGTACACATATTGGAATGGTATAAGATAGCTCGAAGTGTCACGAATGTTCATGCCAGCTGCTAGTGGTGGGGTTTGGACGTTATAACTAACACTCTCATTGCCAAGATGACAGTCAGCAAAGGCAAAAACCACCACCATGGGTACCTGGCTGACAGCCCCTCTAGTCATCTCTTGCCTTGTAGTGGGGATTCCTTTTATAGGGGAGTGAATGGGCTCTGCACTAATATGGGGCAACATGATGGATAGTATACACAGAGGCAAAATGTATGTCAGAAAGTAAATCTTCTCTCTCTATGAACTCAACTTGATCTCATATGGTGACAGCAGTAATAAGATTCTTTAGAAAGACTTAAATTTAGGATTGCAAAAAAATGGTCACATCAGTAAAATGACTTATTAGACTTGTAGGATTAACAGTAGACAATTTAAACTAGAAAACTGAGGAGGATTACTGCACAGATAGTTTCTGGGTGGTGAAGATCAATGTGGAACCTTAGGAGCTGGTTTTGACCCCTGACTTTGATTTTATAGGAGTCATTGCTGATGTTGTTTGGGTCAGCTTTTTCGCCATCATCGTTGGGACTGTCAACATCGGGCTTTGGCTTAATGAGCTCATCAGCTCCAGTGTTCATGGTTGGCAGTTAGGTTTATGCTTGACACTGATCTTTTTTGGTGTCAGCACCAGTCTTGATTGGCTTTGGCCTTGTGCAGCTGGGGTCAGTGCCTTTGGAGAGGAGTGTGATGTCAACATCAATTTCATCATCAAAGATGTGGACCTTTCTGCTTTTGCCACCATCTGTACCTGTGCCCATGCCAGTCAGTGCCTCAAACAGACACATTTCTGTGTCTGCCTCTTTGGCACCTCATCTTGACAGGACTGAGAGCTTTAGGGGTTTTTGCAGGATCATTCAGGTATTTTGTATCAGGTAGGAAGCACAGGTGCAAGAGGAAGCACTTAGTTTCCCTGATAGAACTTTCCCCCTCCAGATACTGACAGTGGAGATAGTGCCAGTCCTCTACATTCCACCCCACCCCCCATTAGATGACCCCAAATTTGAAAAAGTCCTTGAAATAATAAGGCAGAAGTACAAGGGCATGCAAAACCCTATGTCTTCAAAAAAGATCTTGCAAGAAGCCTTTTGGATCCCCAACCATCCTCATGAGTGGTCCCCCTCTGCATAAGGCATTACATCTCATAGTCAGGACCACATGGAAGGATTCAGCATTGTAGATGTTCAAATGAGGACAGACAAGATCATCTAGTCTCTCAAGGATTAGACTTGTTTGGAGGAGACTTCCAAGGTAGTCTCCATTGTTGATATAGTTTCCCTTAAAATGGCTCATATTTTGTAGAGTCCTGCTGTCCATTCTCCTGATAAGACACATTTGATTGATGTAGAGACATGTTTATACATTATAGATCTCATATATGTTATACTTCCAGCATGATCTGCCTAATGTGATGTCCAGCCACTGTAGGAGATGCCAGAGTGATAGATAGATGCTTGGTTGCTGTCAAAGATGGTATCTGTATACTCTGCTAAATCTCACCATGTATCTTGCACTTAATTCATTGGAGTAGGTGCTGACACAGCAGTTCACCATCATTTGTCCTTTCCAGATTTTGCTGAGGATTATAATTTTCTTAATATACACTTTAATGGGTCTGCCGTATTAAGACCAAAAGTTTAGGTGAAATTGTGAAATTTCAGACTTGTCACCATCACTTTTTCAAGGATGAAAAACTCCACATTAGTTACAGTACAGACCTAGCCAGCTGAGACCCAGTGTGACGTTGGAAACTTTTAGAACAGATGCTAGCCCAAAGTTAGTAAAAGTCAGCGATAACAGTGGTACTATAATCCTCCTTTGGAAAGGCAGCAGACTAATCCCTGAGGCCTTGCCTGACTGTCCTCTTCTGGAGATAGTTGGGGACCATCTGTATCTCCATTTGGAAGTGTAGCTGGCCATCATAAAGGACATGTGGATTCAAACAGTAATCTTTAGAGGCTGTAGAATTCCAGTCCACACCTGCCCATCCTGCCCAACCCTTTTACATTGCCATACATCTCACCCCCTTTAAAGATGTGAGAAGAAAATGTCTTAAAAGCTCTTCAGCAAAACAGACATCCAGGAGATCCCACCTGGTCATAAAGGATGTCGCTATTACGCTGAAGGCAATTTCATTCACAGAAGTGTTTTTGGATAGTCATGACACAGTCTTTGTTTTCTTGTCAGCAGTAAAGAAATTTGATGGGTTCTTTGGACCTCTTAGATACCTATTTGTGATGTCAGGTTAACCACGGAGTTCTGAAGGCTCACTCCTGGGTAGGAATCAGTCATTTACATTTCTGGATGCTTCCATTTAGTCTCTCCTCATCCTCATCCTCTAGGATGTTTATCAAATTGCATATCCATAACTGCAGTGAATGAGAGGCTGCAAGGAGTTAAGGTACGTACATGCTCAGGTAACTGGCTCCTAGTAAAGCCAACTTTAGACAGAGTAGTTGCAACTCATGTCTGTTTTTACAAATCCTTGGGAATAGCAATGAACATTTGAGGGACTCAGAAGAAGTGTTTATAGACGTATCTTCATCAGACACACTATAGACATATCTT
Organism: Protopterus annectens; assembly: GCF_019279795.1. Classification (NCBI taxonomy): domain Eukaryota; kingdom Metazoa; phylum Chordata; order Ceratodontiformes; family Protopteridae; genus Protopterus; species Protopterus annectens. The sequence continues at coordinate 401,611,790 of NC_056737.1, forward strand.
CATCAGATGCACTTTAGGCAATCTGTGATGCAAAGCATGTCCCCCTTTAGGCAAAATAGTTCCTTTGCAACTGCAGTGTCCCAAGATCTTTTTTTCTCAATCAGTTGCAGCAGTTTTGTTTCCCTGTTTTGGCTACTATATACATGGTACCTCTTACAAGAGTCCATGTAATGGTTATCCGGTAGATTCCAATGGTACAATGGAGCCACTTTACTCATCCTTTGTCTCTACAGGTAATTGTATCCAATGCATTAAAAATCCATTTACATTGGTGGTTCCATACTCTAAATCTTACTCTGAGCAATCCATTCCAGATTTACATCCTAGTAATGGCTGGCCTCATGGATGCTTCTGCCATGTGGTGGAGGGATATTGTCAAAATCAGACAGTCCATGGTGTTTGGCCACAGACTGGGCAGTTAATTCTAGAGGTGGAGTCCATCCTCACATTGCAGGTTTTCCAGGATGCCCTAGCAGAAGGTGCAGTTGCCGCAGTCTGCTCTGGAGATGAGGGTGGTCCTCCTAACCCTGTAAGCATTGCTGAACTCTTACTCCAAGGTATAGTTGTCATCCATATTGATCACATGGCAGTGGTTTAATATATAAATAGCAGGACCTCACTACTACTCCATCTGTTGAAAAGTATTTAAAGTATAGAAATAATTTTCCTTTTGGTCTGTCAAATGCTTGGAGGCCATTTCTTTGGCAGGCATTTTCTGCTGCTGCTTATTGATGCCTCTTGTTCTTCCTCAGATTGCCTACAATGCAAAAGCACTGGAGGAAGCATTGCTTGACCTTTCTGCATCTCCTACCAGTGCAAATGCAGCAACTTCTTTTCCCTCTTACATCTTCTGGCAGATCACCCCAGAGTTGTTCTCATCCAGAAATGTACCTCATGTGTCCTTTATGCTTTTTGCTCATTCTCCTTTATCACAATGTTTATCAGAAAGTCAGGAAACACATGTCCAGAGTCATTTCATAACCCCATTTTTTGCTTTGTCAAGTTTGGATCCCTGTGGTATGGCATCATTTTTTGATGCAGCCTCTACACTTGAAACTCTCCACCACCAAGAACCTTGCTGACTAAACTGTCTAATGGAATGGTTTGTACAGTTGCTAGTAGTGACCAGTAACCTTCTTACCCAACTAGGGTGGTCCATATCCTAATTTCTGAAAGCATGCCTAGTCCCAGAAAAACGTACAAGATTAAATTGATATATTTTACTATCTGGGCCATCTCCAAATGGTTAAATCCCTTTACTGCTATAGAACATGCAGTTTTAGATTATCTTTCCCAGATGTGTGGTAGAGGCCTAAGTTACTCTTCGGTAAAGGTCCACTTTGCTGCCTTGTCCAACTTTAATCACTGCTCTTGTAATTTTTCTTTGGCTTCTCTATAAACATTTGCAAAGCTTTCTCGACAGATAATTTGTCCTCTCATCAAGGATCCTGTAACTTCATGCGATTTGTTTTTCATTTTATATAGGAACTATTCCTTGCCTTGATTTTGTTGCTTAAACAAATTTGCATTACTTATCTAAGAAAACTCTTTCTTGTGACCATTGCTTCTACAAGAAAGATCTTAAATATGGGCCTTATGCATAAAGCCTCCTTACCTGTTTTTCAATAAGGATAGACTCTCATTGGAAATTAATCCTTCCTGTATGTCTAAGGTAGTCATTGAGACAAACCTTAATCAATCCATTTGTGGTGATATGGGCAAGTGCCAGCACAGCCAGCTGGAGTTTTGTAAAGAATGATATGTTCTTTGAAAATCAATTGATTTATACAAGATGCTTGCATTACGAATGTATTAGAACTGTATGTTATTTGTATATCAAACTGATTTTGTACAGAAGCTTGTGCTTAAAATGTATTTGTGAGCTTTGCATGTGTTGAAATGTATCAACAGTGCACTGTACTGAAAGGAAGAGAAATGTACCTCTAGTATTGTAGCTGAATTAAATGTATATGTTTTCATAGAGGATACTGGCACAACAGAAGTTAACTTTAAGGAAAGTAAGGGGAAATGTAAATAAACTGTTAAATCATTAAAAGGCACCCCACAGCGCTGAATAGGACCAGACACATTGGGTCTGGGGAGGAGCCTTTGTCCATTAGCTCAGTGAAAAGAGGGGAGGCCCCAGGCACTGCCATAAACATTTGGATGTGTATTGTGGCCATCTGTGCTAATTTCCTCTCTCAGCTTCAAAGGGAATACTGTGAGAACCTAGAGTCAGGTGACCAGATGAGGTCATTCTGCCAGGAAATTATATTTTAGATATTACAAAGATATCTCAGAGTATTGAGTATTCTGTTTGGGAAGCCTGGCTAGAAAGACCCTCACCCACAAACATCTTGCATTGCATTAGTAAGTAACTTAACTTAGGAACAGTAATTCTCTTACATTCAGTCAGGAATATAGTAAAGCTTTGTTTAGTGTGTTTTTCTTTATTTGTATGAGTCTGTCCGTCAGTGTTAATTTCAATATTCTCTGTGATTTGAACTTTGTGGTTTACTGTAAATATATATTCAATATTTTCATGTTATTTTATTATCTATTATTAAATCTATTTAAAACTTTTATTGTGGCTGGTCCTTTTAGAAAGTATCTAACCTTTGAGAGTACTTATATTTATTTGGTGACACTGTATGGGCCACTCCAGAGGGTCTAGCTGTCTTGGTGAGCTGCTACCATTTGTATTAATATTATACTGTATAATTGTACACCTTTTGTTAAGAGCCTTACAGTAACTGACTGGTGGCAGTGAACCTACCTTATAGTCTGGGCAAAGCTGGTAGAGTAGGTAATTTGTGCCAGCCTTTCCCAGGTGTGTGTGTGTGTGTGTGTGTGTGTGTGTGTGTGTGTGTGTGTGTGTGTGTGTGTGTGTGTGTGTGTGTGTGTGTGTGTGTGTGTGCGTGTGTGTGTGTGTGTGTGTGTGTGTGTGTGTGTGTGTGTGTGTGTGTGTGTGTGAAAATTAAATCTTAGTCAAATCTTAGAGTGCGTGTGTCAGCTACTTGGGTCAGGGATACAAAGCACTGGGGTTTACAGAGAGGGTGCTGGAGGACTTGGCTTGGACACTCAGCTGAGGACCTATCCCTACAGCTGTACCAGTGGGGAGTCTTATTAGGACCTGGAGGGAGACAGATGTAAAGATATCCAGACTCCAGACTGTGAACAGAGTTTGTTCCCTGTGTGCTCCTAAGGGAAATTGTACTTGATGCAGAGAGGTCTGCATCTGGAAATAGAGTATCCATTTGTATTCCAAGTGCACATCCCTCTCCAGTGTCTGTGTGAGGATTCAGGCTCCTTGATTACTGACCTACTGTAGGGATGACACATATTGGTGGCCATCACATATTGGTAGCAGTGGTGGGCATCACACCATTCATGTGTGTATTCTTTCCTAACTACTCAAAAAGAGGTTTATGATCTAGTGCACCATACTGAGCTGCACAAATAGCTCCGATTTTATATGGACAGAACTAAATTGATCAGAATTATTTGCAACTCTTTTTTTTCATTATCTAATAATTTGGTTTCAGTGTTATAAAAGAGAATTTGGTTCCAAACTTGCAATAAAATATTTTGTGTAGGTGGCTTACTGATTGTATCCCATTCTTTTACAAAAAAATACAATAAGGCACTGTCATTGTTAACTACAATGGGCTCAACTAGAGCAGTGGCCACATCACAAGCATTTTTCACAAGGGCTATCACATAGGCTTTACTGAATACTTTTTGCAAGTTACTAATAGCTTAATGTAATCACTAGGTCTAGGACTTCCTTCAGAGCCACATTGGTGCTGATGACCACCAAGGAGGTTAAGCTTATGACTGTGCCCTACTGGTTGATGAGGATTTAGCTGCTTTTCCAAGATATGAAAGTTATGTACTTACCATAAAGATAGATCTGGATGAGCAGGTCCTTCCTCATCAGTTTACCCGTCTTCCTTCCTCCTGCCTTATGGTAGACATGACCTGAAGGATTATATGAGATATTTCTGTCTAGAGTGCTTTGCTTTTGAGTGGCACACTTGAGAACAGAGGATGAAAATATCTGGAAGAATATTATAAAGACAAAGGAGGTAGTAGCTTGGGAACATTTTTAAATGCTGAGCTGACTGAAAGCCTGGGGTTTCAGTCCTTCATCTAGTGGTTCCACAGACTGCCTGCATTGCAGAAGCTCTTCTGTTATGGGGGGAACATTGCTGTGGCCTCCTAGTATCTCCCTTAAGTCCAAAGCAGTACCGTGGAAATTTGTGCTGCTCCCAATAGTAGAATAAGATGTACCTCCTCTTACTTAGCCATTTGTCACAAGCTACTCCCAAATTCAGGTTGTAGTAAAAAAAAAAAAAAAAAAAAAAAGATTCACTCTGTTTATGCGTCAGATGGAACAACACTGTCGTAGCATTAAAAAGTGAACTAATCAAAGCGCATCTTGCTCTAAATACTTTAAACTTCAAACTGCTCTGCCTGAATGATTACCTTTGTTTAACTAACACATTAAGTATCAGAAGTAATCATTGCCACCTAAGATAATCAGTTAATATTGCAGTTCATTTTCACTGTCCTTGATACAACATTGAAAATGGAATGGAGTCTTTTCCTTACTAGCTTTCTCTACATATGACTTTCTATCTACTAAGATTCAAAACCCTCATGGTAAATACACATTTTAAACATAACTTCTAAGTTTTCTATGCAAGTGATCTAAATGTAAATGTTTTGATCTTAGTCAGTCTGCTCTATAGTTATTTTCTCATGTCTGCCTCACTATATAACTGCTGTTCTAGATTCAGGAGGACTACATCTTGAAGGAGAAGCAGGAAATTTATTACACTGTTGTCATGATGCTGTTTCTGCTAATGGGTTTCTTATCAACAGCGATCCGTGTTTGGATCTAAGTAATAGCTAGTATAATCACTTGAGTTTACAGAGTGCTTACACTTTTATCAGTCTACAGTGCTGTCTAGTCATGTATCCAGTAATAATCTGAATACTTATCCAGTACAGGTCACTCACTTAGTTCACTAGAATTGATAATTATTTCTCTTTTCAGTATTGATGAACGTATCTGTAGAAGCACTTATTTGTTAATCTAAGTAATATTCTGAAAATAAATGTTGTGGAATTATTTAGGTGAGCGATTAAGCTATATTGTACAATGATTGGCCATTAGTATTCAAAAAGTAGGATGCTGAGGGGTCAGCCCAACCAGTGTGCCCATTGTAAATCTGAGCATATACCAATCGAAAAAGGTCTGGTGGCCCAGACTCTCTTCCATTAATATATGCAATAAAAAATGTAATTTTATTTCATTTTTTAAAATAAGCTCACAAAACTGGAGACCCAAATGAACAATAGAGGCAGCGCAAAGAAAAATAAAAGGATAATCAAGTATGTTATACAAAATTAAATTAACGTACCTGATTATCCTTTTATTTTCTCTGTCCTGTCTCTCTTGTACATTAAAAGCCTCCCGATTTCTTTGTTTCTTTCTTACTTTTTTTTTAGTTGAAAAAAAAGGTAATGGAGATATTCCTTTCTGCATTGCTTTCTTCACACAGCACTGGTGTACTGTCCAAGACACATGCGCAGTACATCAGCAATGCTCCACGATATCAAGGGAGAAGCAGACCACCACCACTGCGCTGTTATACAAAGATATTTAAGAAAAGTAAGTCATTTTTTTCTTAAATAATGTCATTGTATAATAGCACTAACCAACTCCGTAGTGTGGTATATTGAAGATGTACCCACGGTTGCCTTTGTTTAATCACTTGGGCTTCGTCCTCATCATTAAACCACATCAACCGTAGGTAAATCTTCAATATACCACACTGACGTCGTCAGTTATTGCTATATTTAATAACCCAGAAGCTTCAGAATGACTGTGCCTAATTAAGTTTAATGCTATTGGCTGCCAGAAAAGCAATTACTAAAAAATGGAAATCAAAATCCAGACCAATTGTAAATGATGTGCTAACTGTTGTTAAAGAGATAAATGAACTGGAAGTGGGATCTTTGGAAAAGGGAAGGAGCAAATTATGTAGAAGTAAATGGAAATTGTGGGTATAGTAATCAGGAAGGGGAGCAAGGTTTAAGGGAAGCAGGAAGTTAACAATTTATATAAATCTAGAATGATTGATAATTGTTAAAAAGAGTCTGAATAATGCATGAAAATTAAAATGTTTGCAGTTTTTCTTTTCTACTGTATGTCATTGTCTAGAATATAAGAATTTAATATATGTGTTTTAAAAAAGAGATGATATGCTTAACTTTCTTAGTCTTTGTTAGCTGACTTAAGTCTTGTATCTAAATCATAAATTGCATATGTATTATGTTTTAAATTGACTGACTTTCTGAAGCTTCTCTTATTTTGGAAATTGCCTTTGACCTGGATAGTGGCTGAAAAGGATCTATTAGCTTTAGTCCATAATAAATAAGTGAAAAAAAAAAAGAATAAATACAAAAAAATCTACTGTTATGGTAAGTGTACCATGCAGTTATACTTTGTTTCTTCAGGATATTTAATAACCATGCATGCTTTAAATTCAGTTAAGTTCCTTTGCAGTTATGTAATGGGTTGACTGTGTCTTCAGAAAAAGGTTGTTTATCTTCATGTTTAGAGCAGAAGACTTAATATTCTGCTCTGCTACACCAGCTACCTTCAGTCTGAAGTCATGGTGGGCTACCTCTTGTGATGAGTATGGTTTGCTGCAGTAATCAGCCTGACATGTAACAAGTACAGCATATTTATTGAAGGTTCTTAGTAAAGAACAAGATGGCATAATATGCAAAATGTAGGATTTTAAAAATTGTCTTCCGTTGTTAGCATTTATTATTGTGATTGACTTCTAGGTCCCAGATCAATAATGCCAAGGCTGACGTAGTAGCTGCCCAACTGAAAGACAACAGAGACCTTCAACATTTTCTTCAGAACTGCCAAGAGGTTAGCTATTTATTTGAATTGTGCTGTGTGAAATGGAATGTTTGATAAGGTGGCAGTCCAGGTCAGAATCTGAAATATGGAATAATAAGAGATCTTATTCATTGCGTCCATCTGATTTTATGTGTGGATCCTCAAGTCACTGCTCACATTTGATCTAGCAGAGACAGTGATCCAACCTCATGCTCCTTCCCATAATTCCTTTTATCCCCCTACCTACCTTAGATCTAATTTTCTGCCTTTGTGAAGGCAGCATTACTTCAGTAACAGGTAAGTGCTCCACCTCATTTTTACTTTAACAATTTCATTTTTGTGACTTTTAAGTCAGATAGTTGTATGGTAGACAGTATAGATTATGCTCTTCATTATTTAGCTGTTTTTGTCATTTAATCCTTACTTTTTCTCTTCAAATCCTTGAACTTAAAAACCCTGGTTACTTGCAACCGTCTTCCTTCCCTAACTTTCTTAGTGCTAGGGTATTGGCTTGTTTCAAGGGTTTAGCTAGGCATACTCTTTGTACTCGACTGAGTTCAGTTTTCTGAACATTACTTAGGGTGCTGCGGTAGCGTTGCCGCCTCACAGTAAGACGCTGTCCGGTTCGACTCTCAGTTAGAGCGTCTTCTGCGTGGAGACATGTGTGAATGGGCATACCTTCATTGAAGGTTGTGCGTCAGGGCTGGCAACTCAGTATGTAAAAAGCAACTGCCAATCATTAGCGGACCGGAGTTCCGCTGTGGCGACCCCTAACCGGGAAAAGCCGAAAGTCACAATAACTTAGAGAAACTATAGCTTTTTTAGGCCATACTTTGTCCACAACTGTCTAAACTAATGCCTCCAATAAGAGTTACATATATTATAAAAGTATATATTTAATGATTCTAGAGGGAAAGTGATGCACAACAAGTTCTGAGTGTGTGTGTGTGTGTGTGTGTGTGTGTGTGTGTGTGTGTGTGGGTGGGGGGGTGTAAATTTTGTAACTGCCAGGTCATTTGGGGGTAGCAATAAGGACACATGAGTACAAAATTAAATTGTCTGGCTATATCCATGGCCTGTTTTAATGTTGGTCTTCAGTGGCACTTGCAGTTACTGTTGTAGATAGATACAGTTATTCCTGAAGTCCTAGTTGTAGTTATAGTGATACTTGTGTTACTCCATTTAGAGCTCATTCTTGCTCTTATTGCAGTAAGTAGCATGATGATTTATTACTTGTGTTGTAAGTGGTTTAAGAATGGAAAAGTGAACCAGTCTTAAAAAACATACTAAATGCAGTCATAAGATCCCCACTCAGGAACTTCATGATATTTGTGTTTGCCTTAGAGCCTCTCATCGCTCTGCCCCCCCCTGTGAGATTTGTTCTTTATTTGAGCCCAGAGCATTGGCATCCTCTGGCTGACAAGATCATCAAGGTGATGGTTAGGAGACCATGGCAGTTGCCTGACATGTGAATATCAATCTTCAGGAAGCCAGGCAAAATTTAGCATTCTACAAAAGTTAAGACCTTTTGGTAAAAAAAAAAAAAAACAATCAGTGGACTCCATCATTGTGGCAGCAGCCACTAAACAAGAGTTGTCTGAAGATTCATATTATATACATCCCACTAATAAGGAATCGAGGGTGATGGATTGATTTGGGAAGCAGACGTATGCTTCAGGCACATTCAGTCTCTGTGCACTGAGCTATGCCACTCGTGTATAAATTCCAGAGAGATCTCACTCAACAAGCCTTATCTCCTCTGAAAAAAAACAGTGACAACAAACTCTCAGAAGCAACTACAGACTACTCTTACAACTATGTTGACTGTTACCAATCTCTCCATGCACCTGGTGCACTATGTGTATGACGGAGCAGCTGGGGTGACTCCACAGGTATAGCAATCAGAAGCCATGCATTGCTACAGTTATGTGACTTTGTGGACAACTTTAAAGAATCCTTTACAAATACTCCATTTGATGGGTCAGCCTTATTCAGACCCTCTTAGGAGAAAACGCAGAAGTGTGAGCAAGGCAGAAAGACCTTGTTTGCTGTCTGAGTTGCATTTGAGGTCAAGCAATGCCTCTTTAACAGGAACCAAAAAGGACATTATTTTCTCTGGTTTTGCAGGTCTAAATGCCAGTTCAGTTTACCTTTGGAAAGGGGTGGCTGCAGCATAGGCAGCCCTTTTAACATACACAGGCTGAGGGGCCGATGAAGGCTGCAAAATCAGTGGTATCTTGGGCCCTTCTCTGAATGGTGAACTCAGAACTCCTGAAGGTCTGCTGAACTGATCCACTCTGGAGGCAGTTGGGGGACAAATCTCCTACTGGTTCACCATCATGAGACAATTGGGTAAGAGGGCTGATATCCAGAGGGTATTACATTCCATTTTTGGAAACTCTCCCTCAAACAGAATTTTCATTGGTAGATGTCTCAACGAGTCAGGCAAAAGCAGCTTTCATAAAGATACTTGCTCTTCTCAAAAGTAAGAGCCATCCAGGAGGTTCCACCTAACCGGAAAGGGTCAGAATTTAATTTTAAATTTGTTTTGATTCCAAAGAAAACCAAGGACCTCAGGCCCATCTTGAGCCTCACTTTCTCAACACTTGTATGAAACAAAAAGGTTTCAGAATGATTATTGTACAACTGAGCCTTCCTTGTTTGGAAAGGAATTAATCGATGGTGCTCAGTAGATTTTCAGAACTCTTACCTACACTTAAAGGTAACAAGGGAGTCCAGGAGATATTTACACTTTTGAATTAGAGCTAGTCACCATCATTTCAGAGTCTTACCACAACTCCTGGGATGTTCACCAAATGTATGTCAGTCATTGCAGACCATCTTAGACTTGAGGGAGTCAAGATATTCCCATATTTGAATGACTGACTCAGCTGCCCCATTGGCAAAGTCACTCAAGAAAGCCAGAGATTGCCTTCTTCAATTGTACATCTTCCTGGACATTTTGGTCAACTTGCAGAAGTCAAGCTTAGATGCCTGGCAGTGCCTAATCTTTTGGGGGTGTCTTTTAGATACCACCCTCTCCATTATCTCACTTCCTCAAGACAGGTTTCAAACACTACAACCAACAGTAGAAACTCTGCTTCTGAACAATTGAATTACTGCATATCTGGTACTGAGAGCCTTGGGCTTCATGGCATTTTCAATATTAATGGTACAATTTACACGCTATCGTATGAGAATTCTGTAGTGGCTCCTTAACGCACAATGGTCAAATTTACCATCCTCTTTTCAAGACCATAGTGCTTACCCCATTTTGTAAGAACCATCTTCAGTGGTGGCTCACTTCACCACTTCTACACAGGGGCAAGTCCTTTCAACCTACTTCACCATGAGCAGCAGTGACCACAGAACCTCCTATCTGTGGTGACTGTGTGTATTATGAAGGGAGGATGGTTCAAGGTCTCTGGGCAGAGAACAAGGCCAATCTCCGCATCAATGTGTTGTAGGAACTTCAAGACTACCTTTTTCAAGGTATGATCTCCATTCAGATAGACAGTATGATGATCATCTGGTACATCAACAAGCAAGGGGTTACCAGGTCCCACTCTTTGTCACAAAGCCATGAGTCTGTGGCAGTGGGATATGGTCTGTCACCATTTTCTGGTACCGATGCTTATTCATGGTTTGGCCAATGGTCTGTCAGACAGGCTCAGCAGTGATTTACTCGTGCATTATGAGTGTTTTTCAATCAAAGGGATAGTCAACCAAAAAGATATTCAGTGGCTGGGGCAGTGCCTCTGCAATCTCTTTGGCAGCCTGTACAACCAAATAAATACAGCTTCTTTGCCATGATTTCCCCTCCAGGACAAACACTCAGGACACTTTGTCTCAGCATTGGCACCCCTTCTCCTTATACACAGATTCCTGCAGAAAGTGCAAGGTGGCTGCCATCCTCTCAGCCCAATATTGGCCCAAACAGATATGGTTTCCACTCTTGATGCTTAACCTGAGAGAGTCCTCTTGAATCCTATATCTACTTCTGGATTTCATAACTCACCCCACCAGGGAGCCTCACAAGGACTTTCCCAGTCTGAGACGAAACACATGATTACCCCAGTCCCATTGATGGTGAGGGATTATTTTCTTCCACTAGAAGTAGTCAATATTCTAACAACCTCTGAGACTTGTAGGGCTGGTACTCAAAATCTTGATCCTTCTTCAGCTTCTTTTAAAAGATGTTTCACTGTTGCAGTCATCACACTTGGGTTATCTGCCTGCAGGTAGCCCTCAGTCAGCCCAAATACCAGAGACTTAGTATTTCTGTGTCGGATTCTGTTGCTCCAGGACTGATGTCAAGTCGTCAGGGGTATAAAAACAGGCAGCTGACGCCATTACATCAGTCATTCTTGCCAAGGAGCCCGAAGCAAAAGCAGTTTGCAAGTGCCGGTCGGCCGCTACCTGAGTTTTCGTTTATTAATTGAATCATCCTGAAGTCTTCTAAAGCTAAGTACCCCATTGGGGATCCTTTTTTCTTGCTCTAACCGATGTCAGAAAAAGTTAATAATTGTCTTGCCTGTGGAAAGCAAATACCATACCGAGATTTTCATTCTTACTGCATCACCTGTCTAGGCCCAGACCACGACGTACCTCGCTGTCGGTTTTGTGCCTTGTTCAGTGCCTGAACCATTCATCTTCGGGCCCTTATTGTTGCTAAATACTTTCGTTCTCGATGTCCATATTCTGAAATGGCTTCAGTAAGTTATCCGACTACTGATATTCCGAAAAAAACGTAAGGATAAAGACAGAGACAGACTGCACAGGATCGAAGCTGCCAACGACGCTTCCATTAAGCTAGTCGCCAGTTCACTGGTACTCAGTAAGGTGCTTTCACAGCCCTTGATGCCCACTTCAGTGGATTCACAGGCCTCTACTGAGACCCGTTCGGAGTCCGGTATGCTGCGAGAGTCTTTTTCAACTGTGGAACCGGCGGATGTCTCTACCTTGGATGGGTCCGGAGCTGCTGAGCAGGCAACGGCTTCTGAGGAAGTTCTTCGTACTACCCATGGTCAACACAAACTGACTACTTCAGTTCTGTCTAAAACTACAGTTTCTAAGGCCAAGAGTATGCAATATGCCTAGAAAACCGACGACCAAAGCGCATGCACCTGCTCGCTTGCCACAAAATAAAATACTCAGAATGGCAGAAGATTTTATTATGCTGATTAGGGGAAGTCAGCTTTCTCCTGCTAAGAGAAAAAGGGACCATTTCCCAGCAACTTCAACAGACCAAGATTCCGACAACTCTGGGGCTTCTGATTATGAAGACATGCTCTTATCTGCTTATGAGGATTCTGATGCAGAGGAATCCATTCCCTCTGCCTATCATCCAGAGGATTTCTTTTTTGGTGAAACCTTACATACTTTAAGAGAGCATTTCCACTGGGAATGCCAAGACTATCTTCAGTCCAAAAAGAGACTCAGAGAATTTCTAGACTTGTCACAACACAGGCCTTTAGCAATACCACCAGTCCTGGAAGTTGTTAATGATGTCTTTATGGAATCCAGTCTTACTCCTGATACTTTGCCACCTGCTCCTAGGAAACCAGACAGGTACTGCAGAGTACTTGACTGTCACAAATTTATTTTCAAAAATCCTACTGTTGACCCAGAGATCATTTCCCAGGGGCCTAAAGATATCAAGGCAACAAAGAATCCCACCCCTTCGAACAGGGATTCCAGAGCTTTGGACAGATGGGATAAGAAAGTATATACTTCTGCAACTCTTGCCATTAGAGCTTTGAATGTTAGTTTCACATGCTGAAGCACCAAAAACCTGTTATGGAACTTGTTAAGCAAAAAATAGCTACCTTTACAGACTATGCAGAAAATAAAGAAGTGCAAGAGCTTATGCATTCTGCAGCCAAGTCAGCAAGCATGCTTTGCAGTGTGGCTTTGATGCCCTAGAAGCATCTTGTAGAGTGGCAGTCACTGGTTCTGTACTGAGAAGGCATGCTTGGCTTAAGGAGCAGACCTTGCCAGATCATGTCAAATCCAAGTTACTAGAGACTCTTTTGAATAAGAACAATCTGTTTGGCACCAAAGCAGAAGAGGTTCTTAAAAAGATGGAAGAAAAAGCTAAATCTATGCAGACAGTCAACGATTTCTTACAAGTACAGCCTCCTAGATTCAGTAGGCATTGCCCCTCGTAACATTGGTCCTTTCCAGCCCCCTCAAGGCCATCTCAAACTAGACCCAGGGGAAACAGACCCCCCCCCCCAGACTACAGTCTCATGGTATGCAGAGATCTAAGCAAAGGAGTGCCTCCACCTCTAAAGAAGGGAGTGCTAAGCCACCCCCTTACAGAAAGAATTCATAATGACTTAACTCCACCCCCCCCCTCCTCTGCCCAACTGCTTGTGCCCCTAGGAGGAAAACTTGCCCTTCATGTCACATCACCAAAGACCGATGGGTCCTCAACATTGTATCCCAGGGGTACAAATTTTACTTCCACTCACTGCCAACCCCAAAAGGGTTTCCAGACCTCCCTCTAAACCAGTGGACAGAGGTTCAAAACCAAGTCCAATCCCTGCTCTCTATAAAGACAATTTAACTGGTTCCTGTGGAACAGATATGTCAAGGATTCTATTCCAGACTTTTCCAGGTACCCAGAAAAGAGGACACTTGGTGCCCAATCCTAGATCTTTCAATTCTCAACACCTTTCTGGTGGTAACAAAATTCAAAATGCTCACCATGCAGCAGCTTCTATCTATGCTAGCCAAAGATGCCTGGTTAGTCATCCTAGACATAAAAGAAGCCTATCTGCACATCCCTGTAAGGGAGTCATTCAGAAAATATCTATGCTTCAGGGCAGGATCTATGCATTATCAGTTCTCTGCACTTCCCTTTGGCTTATCCACTGCTGCCAGAGTATTCAAGAAATGGCTGGCTCCAGCCATTGCTTACTGCAGATAGAGAAATATTCAAATGTACCCATACATGGACGACTGCCTGATTCCGGCAGATAGTCAGGAAATGCTGTTGCAGCACCTGACATTTGTAAAAAACCTACTAACCTCCCTTGGGTACACCATCAATGAAAATAAATCAAAACTAGTCCCCAGTCAAAAGATTGTATTCCTGGGAGCAAGCTTGGACACAGCATCCCAGATGGCATTCCTCATTCCAGAAAAACAAGCCTATCTAACAGGCTATTTTACTCAAATGATCACCAGAACCCAGCTATCCACAAGGAGTATCCTGCAGCCCCTAGGGTCCATGGCCTCATGCATCCTACTAATTCCATATGCCAGACTGCATATGAGGAAACGTCAGTGGTACTTAAAAAGTCTTTGGTGCCAACATTCTCAGGACCTGGAAACTGTCATTCCCATAATAGCCTGTCTAAGGACAGAGTTTCTTTGGCGGGCAGCAGCATGCAACCACAACAAGGGACTGCCCTTTACCCAACCCCATGCCACCCAAACCCTAACCACAGATGCATCAGTCTATGCCTGGGGGGCACACATGGACGGCAAGTGCATTCAGGGCCACTGGAGCCCAAGTCAAATGCATCTGCACATCAACCAGAAAGAGATGCTAGCTGCGCAGCATGCTCTGACAGCTTTCAGATCCGTACTCTCATCAGGACACCTGCTAATAAAAACAGACAACACCACAGTTATGTGGTACATCAACAAGCAGGGGGGAGCCCACCCTTACCCACTCTGCAGGATAGCCATGGCCCTGTGGAACACGGCCTTGGACATGCAGGTACATCTGCAAGCTCAGTTCCTGCCAGGCAAACAAAACTCACTGACAGATGATGTAAGCAGAAATCTCCTAGACCCACATGAGTGGCAACTAGAGCCACGCAGCTTCAACCTTCTGATTTAGAAATGGGGGACACCAGAGGTGGATCTCTTTGCCTCTCCCTGCAATCACCAACTAGGAAGATTCTGCACCATAACACCACACAGCAGGGCCTGGAGAGTGGATGCCCTATCCTTCCAGTGGGTAAATCTCTCAATCTATGCCTTTCCCCCTCTGTCCCTCCTCTCAAGAGTATTGCTCAAAATAAGAAAGGACAGACCATGGACAATTCTGAGTGCCCCGGACTGGCCACACCAACACTGGTACCCACTCCTGCGAAGTCTGTCACCGATGCCACCCTGGCACCTACACCAGAACCCAACTCTGCTCTCTCAGCAGGGGGGGGACAGATCTTGCTTCCGCAACTGCAAACCTTAAATCTTGCAGCCTGGCTTATTCCTTGAATTCTCCCCAGTAACCAGCCTAAGCAAGCAGGTGCTGGACATCATCCTTGAAGCCAGAAGACCCAGTACAAGGAAAGCCTATGCTGATAAGTGGAAAAGGTACTGCTCCTGGATTCACTCTAAAGGATAGGACACAACTCTGCCCTCCCTGCCTCTAATCCTGGATTACCTAGCCAGCCTACTCCACAGAGGCCAATCCTTCTCCTCCATTAAGATCCATTCCTCTGCCATTTCGGCTCATTACAACACTGAGCCACCTCTCTTCTCTCACCCTCTTATCAAACAGTTCCTGAGAGGGGCAAACAACTTAAGGCTGCCAAGGAGAGCACCCACCCCTGCTTGGGACCTTAACTTTGTACTGGAAAAGCTCACGCAACCCCCCCCCCCCCTTTGAGCCTGCAGCATCAGCAAAGTTAAAATTTCTCTCTTGGAAAACAGCCTTGCTTCTGGCCATCACTTTAGCTAGAAGAGTGTCTGAGCTACAAGCACTTATGGCTGTGGAACCCTTCATTATTTTCCATGATGACAGGGTTTCCCTCAGGACTAACCCTTCCTTTATGCCTAAAGTGGTGTCCAGTGTGGCTGTCAACCAATCTATCCATTTGCCTACCTTCTTCCCTAATCCTCAAAGTAAAGGGGAAAGGATCCTGCACTCATTGGACGTGCACAGACAGCTCAGATTTTACCTTGATATGACTAAGCCCTTCAGAAAATCTGACCAGTTACTAGTCAGCTTTGCAACAGGGGCAGAGGGCAAGACCATTTCAAAGCAGACAGTTTCCAAATGGATAGCACATTGCATCCATTTCTGCTACAAGCACCATGGGAAGCCAATCCCTCAGGGGGTCAGAACACATTCCACTAGGGTAACTTCTGCCTCTATAGCATTCCTTAGGGGAGTCCCTACCAGGGACATCCTGGAAGCTGCTACCTGGAGTTCTGTACACACCTTCATCAAGCATTACCACCTGCCTATCTTTTCCAAATCCAGGGCAGGTTTTGTAACAGCAGTCCTGCAAAGCATTCTAGCCAGCCCTATCTCTTCTTGACTGCCTCCACCCTTCTTCAGCTTTGGGAATCTACCCAAGTGTGATGACTGCAACAGTGAAACACAAAGAACATAGTACAGTTGTGTACACTTACCATAAATGTAGATGTTCGAGTGTATTCACTGTTGCAGTCCTGGTTTTCCTCCCTCCAGCCCCCTGGTTTTCACTCTCTTTCTCTCTCTAAACTCTCTGTGCCTTTTACTACCCCCCTTTCATGGGTATTGGTATTGGTATTTACTTTTTACTGGTGGTGTTTTCCCCCACCATAACTTAGCTCCCTATTGGGGGGCTCCTGACATTTGGGGCAAGAAAAACTGATGTAATGTCATTGGCTACCTCTTTTTATACCCCTGACAACCTGACGTCAGTCCTTGAGCAACAGCATCTGATGCAGAAATACTAAGTGTTTGGTATTCGGGCCAACTGAGGGCTACCTGTAGGCAGCTAACCCAAGTGTGATGACTACAACAGTGAATACACTTGAACATCTACATTTGTGGTAAGTGTACACAAGTGTACTTTTCTATCCTTCCTGTTTCACTCCAGCTCCAACTGTTCTGCAACTAAGGTTCAGCTAATCAATTTCATCTTTCCATGTAGGCTTTCAAAATCTATCCTTTGCTTCACACAAATTATGCAAAGCATTTGTTAAGTGTACCTACTACTTATCTCCCTTATTAAAACACCCAGTTTCTCCGTGGGATTTGAATTTTATTTTGGAAGCCATAACAAAACACACCCACCCCCCACAAATCTGACATAATGGCAGAACTTATGTTCCTGTATTTGAAAACCATTTTTCTAAAAGCAGTAGCATCAGCTAGAAGAATTTCAGCCCTGTCTTTGGTCTCGCCTTACCTTGTCTTTTACAAAGACAAGGTAGCCTTAAGGACTTAATCCCTGTTTCATTTCCAAAGTTGCTTCAGAGCTTAATATTTCTTAATCCATACAGTTTCCTGTTTTCTTCCTAACTGTCAAAGCAAAGGGGAATAATTGTTGCATAGTTTAGACGCTCAAAGACAGTTCTGCATTTACCTTCATAGAACTGCTTCCATTCAAAAAGAGAAGCAACTATTTATTTCTTTTGCAAAGAATAAATTGAGCAAGAAGGAATCTAAAATCACTCTTTTCCAGATGGCTGCTAGGTTATATTTCCGTTGTCTGTGAATTACACAACACATCATTTTCATGTTAATCAGCACCCACTCTGCCACAGTTATGGCTACATCTACTGCCTTCTTTAGAGCTCATTCCTTGAACGAGGTATGGAAAGGAGCTACTTGGTCCTCATACATACTTTTATCAATCACTACAAGTGGATTGCATTTCTAGAGCTCAAGCTTTCTTCAATGCTTCTGTCCTGAAGGGTCTCACTCCACGATACTACCTTGGGTTAATACACAGCTGGATATTCTGAGTGCATCTCTGATCAGATGGATTGAATGAATAGGTTACAAAAATGATGTACGTACCTTAATGACTGATCCTTTCATTCCAGTCTGTCTGATACAACAACCCACCCTTCATCTCCCTTCCATGATATAAGGCCTAAAGCAATAACTGTCTTTCGGCTTTTCCTGGTTAGGGGTCGGCACAGCGGAACTCCGGTCCGCTAATGATTGGCAGTAGATTTTTACATGCTGGCTTGCCGGGCCTAACGCACAACCTTCAATGAAGGAACGCCCATTCACGCATGTCGACACACAGAAGACGCTCTAACTGAGAATCGAATGTGCAACGTCTAACTGTGAGGCGACAACGGTACCACAGCACCACCACCGCAGTATATAAGGCCTAAAGCAATAACATCTCTTAATGCTTGCATCCGTAGTAGTACAGATCAAAGTCTTGTCATTCATTCATCAGACTTAAATTTGAGGTAGTTTGAGAGATGGGGATTTATGAGACGGAATAATTCTTAAAGGGACTGTAAGCTGGAGTACTCTGTGTCTCTCTCTCTCTGTGCCAGATTGGATCTAGGCGGTGGCTCAAGGACCCACACTTTGCATCTGATAGATGGAATGAAAGGATCTATTGTTATGGTAAGAACATAAGGTTTGTTTTTCCTTCCTGTTTGGCTTGTCTGTACAACTAATGTATGGGTAAGCTCGTCTCATGTGTGAATGTGTCATGCAACTCAGTGGTGAACTTCATTATATCTGAACACTGGTGCCAACACTCTACTTATTAAAGACAGCACAAGGCAGAACCCTTAATGTTTTTTCTCACAAATTTTCCAATAATGGCCAAAGCAATTAATTGTTTTATTACTTTGTGAGTCGCATTAGACTTCCTGGGATTGTGTGAGTGCATTTTGCATTTTAGTTAACATTTACTAGGGCTTTTTATTGTAAAATAGTTCATAGTATACTAGTCTGATAGTATTTAATTGGTAATTTTCAGTGTTTTTACATCAAAGTCTTGTCTAAGTTTGCATTAATTTTAGGGGAAAGGCTAGTATATTAGGTATTTAGGCTGAATGTCTTGGTTAAAAAGAAATATTTTGTTTAGTTCCTCTAAATGTGTCACTGCCATGTGAAAATGCGAGAACATTCTATAAATTTAACATTTATAAAATTTCCTGTTTTGTTTTCTCTTTATTTTTCAAGAAGTAATTATGTGATATATGGATGATTTTTGACAGTTTTCTACTAGACTGAAACTTTGTTAATAGAGATTATTTCTCAGAACGGATATAGCTTTAGCAACTATTTAATGCTCCATTCATTTTTCTTTTGAATTCAAGCATTATGGACATAGTTAGCATTCCCTAAATATTTGTAACTTGTTCATGCTAATTATGACCAACATATTTACGGAAGAAGACAGAAGTATTTCCTTTGGAAAATATAAAAATCGGATTTCTTAGTAATGCTATAAGCATGCGAACAATCACTGAACTTTGGATCTCATGTGCATTGAACATTGAGTAGTAAACTAGTTTCAGCTGAATCATTTTGAGAAAGAATAGAAAAACTGAAGTGCACCAGAATGTGTTCATTCTATGAATCTGACTGTAGAAGGTTAGAGTTCACCATTATTATGTTAACTTTCCAGTTATCTGCTATATTGAGAAAGAATACCTTTTTATTCCTGATTCCAAGGATGCTGAAAAGATTGTTATAGGAAATTAAATGTGGTTCTACCTGCTATCTGTCATTAGTTTATCCTGACTTCCTGTTATAAACTTAGAAAGTTACTAAAATAGTAGGATATGTGTTTGTGTTTTGTGTTCTAACTTCTCTGTTGAGGTGAATTTTTTGGCATCTATGTCTCAAACACATAATAAGCTGCTTAGCATCAGCAACCTGCTCATAACCCCCTATGATTTACTTCGCTTGGCATCACAGTGATTCTCTTTTACTCAATGTAGTACTCAGCCCTTCTACTAAAAGAAGTCCCTTAAATAGAAGGTATGTCTTAGGATCAGTCCTTTAGATAGAGGTAATACAAAAATGGGCCAAGCAGCATCTACAGGGAGAGTTATGGGACCTAACATCAAAGATATATCAGGTCCTTTCCTTTTGAGTCTAACAAGGGCAGATTAGTAAAAGACGTCTTAAGCCGTCTGTTGCTTTGGGTTATAGGATGCTTTCTTTCTGCTCGTTTCTGGATCTTTTACTGATCCTTTACCTTCCATCATGGAGGTTCTCTTTATAGTGAAGAGTTACAAACTTCTTTCACATTTGGAAGGGAATTTCCACAGAATTGTGGATAGAGGGCATACCAAAAAGGGGATGCATGAAAGAAGTCTTATCAAACTCAGTTCCATATCCCTTACAAGCTTTCAGTATATTTCTGTTTAGAAAAAAGTCTTTCTTAAGCACACTTTTAAGAATATGAGTTATAGAAAGGGTGTTCTCTTCCATTATGAGAAAAAGGAATTAGTCTGTATTCTTTCACCCCCCCCCCCCCAGAAAAAGGATGTCAGTAGATAATTATCTCATATCTTCTTGAATCTGTGATACATTCTGCTTCTTGACTTTCCACTGTTAAGTATTCAATCAGTAGAGAAGCAAAAGTTTTTTTCTTGTAGATGTGATTGTGGCTTTCCTGTCAGTAATTTTTCTCATGCCAAAAGGTGCTTAGATGGTAACCTTTGAGTACAAAATAAATTTGTTAATATAAATTTGTTTAGGGTTCATTCCATCAGATCAGGATATACTTCTTCAGCCTTTATCAAAGATATATTTGCCTTATGTTTTTCTGAGGCTGTTGCTTGGACAGCCATTCACACAGTATCTATACACTATAAATTAGATTTCTATTGTAGATATATAGCAGAATTTGCTTCAGGTGCTATACACAGGAATGACCAAAA
This sequence comes from Protopterus annectens, assembly GCF_019279795.1. Classification (NCBI taxonomy): domain Eukaryota; kingdom Metazoa; phylum Chordata; order Ceratodontiformes; family Protopteridae; genus Protopterus; species Protopterus annectens. The sequence goes on from NC_056737.1 coordinate 401,632,320, forward strand.
GTATGAGCCAAAAATCTGGCCATTTTGCTAACATCTGGGAAGTTGAGCGGTATGATACATGCCTTTAACTGGTAACTGTTGGTTCATTGCTTAATACACTTGTGGCTATGTTATTAATTCCTGTGGTGTAATCATGAAGTTACTTATATAGTACATCATTACTTATAAAGTACATCATGAGAGTGCATTCACCATAACAACAGATATTTGAATAATGAGATTTATTACCGTCGGATAGGCTCTCTCCCTCCCTCTGTCCGTCTGGTCCTTCACATGTTGTGTGCCTGCTAGATGCTTGTATATTGTTATCCTGTACTAGTAATAAAAACATTATGGATTTGTTGCTGTATTATATGGTATAAAAGTTTACATGTTTTTTACACAGTTCTTTTCTCTGTTTGTCAGGAGACAATTCATATTTTTAGCACATTCCCTTATTACAGTTACATATATTTTTGCTCTAATAACCTGCCTTGTTTTTGGCTTTCAAAATGTATTTATCCCTTCCCAAGAGCATTAGATGGAGGCATAAGTATTTAACAAATAAACATCTTTATTGAATTATCAATTATGGCATAGGAAATCATACATTTATATAAATGAAAATAAACTATGTTGACATATTTTCTGTTGCAAACATTATACATCACTTATAATCCTCTACACAGTCATTGTTAGTCAAATATTGTATAGCTCATTCAATTCCCGCCTTCCCTTAAACCTCAGTCCTCCTCCAAAACATTATTCTGCATGTATTATTCCCACAGTTCCCATTTTTTCTATGCAATTTGCTCCTACCTTTTGCTAAAGATCCCACTTCCAGTTGTTTTCTCTCTTTTATTATATTCACTACTTCTAGTACGGTTGCTTTAGATGCTCATTTTCATTTTCTATTAATTACTTTTTTAGGCAGCCACAAGAATTTAACTCAGTAAAGTCTTACTGTGTCTAGGCAATTTTGATTCTGTAACAAAGCTAAAACAATAATTTCATTAGTTGAACCAATTTGCTCACCCAGTATTTCCAACAGATTAGCCTGCAGGGAATTTTAGTCTGCCAATTCATTTCACGCCTAAAAATATGTTCCCAGTTATCTCTTTCTTTCCCATCACAGCTCCATCATTTACAGTCTAGCTGAGGAAAATTTTTTAGAGTTTGCTTGGGGTATAAAAATACCTGTGCAAACACTTCCAAGCAAAGATGATAAATCTTCTAGACTTTGTTGCATATTTGGAAGCCATAAATATATTCTGCTATTATTTTTGTGAATTGCTTATCCAGTCTGTTTTCCCAATTCTTTCTAACCTCCCACGATTTATTCCATTGTTATGCAATATTTTATACGCCCTACTAATTATCCCTTTTTTAACAGCAACTTTTGTTCTAGATTATACTAAAAACTGTGATGGTCTTTCACTTAAGAGCCCTGTACTCCTTTTTCTTTGTCTATACTCTAATATCGATCATTGACAGGGAAGGCAGTCTCTAGATTGCAGTCCAAATTAATTATTTGCCTTTTCCCATTCTGCTACCTTTCCCTCTGTAACTATTTGCTCTCAGTACCTAGGTTCCTTTGCCAGTTTTCTCCAGTAAATTCCAGCTCCCTCTTACATATTCTGAGTACCTCTAATTGCAGTCATCCCTACTGAAAGGATCTCCTTTCTCCATTCCCGCATTGGCTTAATTCTTAGAATACTCTGTGCTACTTTATGAATACAACATTCTATATGCTTATTGTTGTTATTTCTCTTAAGAATTTGCTTGCAAAATCCCTGTCTCCCCTTATTTTGAGCTTCCTCATGCTTCATCATCATCCCTTTCCACTTTGACTTACAGATATGTGCTTGTGCTATGTATAGGAGCCTTCACTGTGGAGCTCTGAAATACCCCTTTAAGTTGAGTAATCCCAAACACCTTATTCTATTAGAAGGATCATCTTATCCCACTTGACTGTTGCCCTCATTCCCTCCCAAATAAAATCCTTCAACTCTCTATAAATTTTTATTCACAACTTTTCCTCGTGTCTTTTCGGCTTTTTCTGGTTAGGGGTCGCCACAGCGGAACTCCGGTCCGCTAATTATTGGTAGTTGAGTTTTACGTGCCGGGTTACCAGCCCTGATGCACAACCTTCAATGAAGGCACGCCCATTCATGCATGTCTTCACGCAGAGGATGCTCTAGCTGAGAATCGAACCAGACAGCGTCTTACTGCGAGGCAACAACGCTACCGCAGCACCACCACCGCCTGGCTTAAGTATAAAACTTCTTTTTCTTCTTTCGGCTTTTTCCCTGTTAGGGGTCGCCACAGCGGATCACCTGTCTGCTCATGATTGGCAGTGGAGTTTTACGGTGTCGGGTTGCCAGCCCAGCACCCAACCTTCCACAGAAGGCACACATACACAAACACACTCACACCTAGAGCCAATTTAGAGTGTCCAGTCCACCTACAGCATGTCTTTGAGATGTGGGAGGAAACCAGAGCTCCCAGAGGAAACCCATGCGACCACAGGGAGGACATGCAGACTCCACCCAGAAGGCGCCCCAGCCGAGAATCAAACAGGAGAACCTCTTGCTGTGAGGTGACAACGCTAACCGTTGCACCACCGTGGCCGCCCTGGCCTGAGTATAAAACTAAAGGGACTAAAAACATTTTCACTGCTTATATTTTGCTATCTGTATCCATAAAACAGAGCCTCCAGTTTCTTGTATTATCTTTTTAGTCTCTTCCCACATATCATTAGCTGCCATAACAGAATATTTTTTAATACTCCTAAGTACTGATGAAGTATTGATGAACCAGTTTGTGTGTGGGTACATAGTTTACAGCTATTGCCCTTGTTTTATCTTCACTAATTTTGTATCCTGAAAAAAATTGAAACTGTCTCAGAATGTTTCACAACACTGAAATGTCATTTTCTTGTTTCATCAGGTACAAAATAATATCACGTGCAAATAAAAACAACTTTTCTTGATTACCATACCAATTATATCCTTGAATTTGAGTCCATTATTTTCTTTGCCAATGGTTCTAAATATAACACAAGTAACAAAGAGGAAAGAGGACATCCCTTCTTGGTTCCTCTGCTCAAATGGAACTTATCAGAAAGGACCCCCACTTTAATTTTTGCCTCTGGTCCTTCATCTATCCTCCTAATCATCCTTATAACTTTGTCAGGTAATGCAAAGGCTTCCATTACCCTACTCATAAAATTCCAGCTTACTCTGTCAAATGCTTTCTCTGCATCAAGAGTCACCAACAACAGTATTATTTTCTTGCATTCTGCTTCCTTCTGGATCATCATTCTTCTATTAAAGTTGTCAGATGTTTGCTTCCCATTCACAAACCCTCATTGATCTGTACCTACCCAATGTTGGCATCATCTTTGCCACTTTTTAGCCATTATAGACATAAACACATTATAGTCATGGTTTAGAATTGAAATGGGCCTATATGAAGCTGTATATGATGGATCTCTACCATTTTTAGGCATTACAGCCACGACAGCTTTCATAGGTTCATAGGTTCATAGGTTGGTACTAGGCTATCAGCCCTAGGGCCTATACAAGCCTAGCCATAATAATTCCCTGGCTATTTCTTCCCACACTATTTACTTCCCTGGACCCCTGTCTAGCAGGGCAACTGACATGATCCTCGGGGTGAATTTCCTTTCTCCCATCCAATCATCAAGGTTCCTTTTGAAGAGGGCCAGAGAGGCACTCTGCTTGACATGTATGGGCAATCTATTCCAGAGTCTGGGGAGTCTCTGGGTCAGGAACCTATCCCTCCAGCATGTTTTGTTTATTGTGATGACAAGGTTTAGATCCATGGAGCATGTGGCTCTGAGTGATTGGGATTTCTTTAAGTGTAGGATGTCCAACAGCTCTGGGTTTGACATGGCCTTGTATGTTAAGCAGAGATTGCCTCTGAGTAGACGATATGCGACAGAGTATAGCTGGAGTATTTTAAGGCGGTCAGCGTAGACCATCTGCTTTAGGCCTGTGATTCTTTTAGTGAGGTGAGGTATTTCTGCGGCCTTTCCAGTTGTTACAGATGTCTTGAGAGGTACATACCAAACGGGGCGTTGTATTCTATAATGGGTCTAATGAGGGATAAGTACAGTGGGACAATGACCTCCTTTTTCTGTATGAAAAGCCCTTAGTGATGAGGTGTGCCACATAGAAGGATTTCCTGACTGTTGTGGCGATGTGGTTATTGAAGGTGAGACCACTGTCCACCTGTGTCTCTAAGTCTCTTATCACACTTTCGGTGTTTAGTGTACTGCCACCTATATGGTAATTCACAGATACATGTTTTTTCCCAAAGGGGATAACTATACATTTCTTGGCATTGAGCTTGAGCCCATGGCTCTGGCACCAAGCATCTGTTTCTGTAAGGCCCTTTTGTAGAGTATCCACATCATTTGGGGATTCAATAATGGCTCCCAGTTTGCAGTCATCTGCGAACTTTGTTAGCCAGAGTCCATTAGTGTTGGCCTGTACTTCAGAGAAGTAGATGCCAAACAAGAGCGGTCCCAAGACTGAATCCTGAGGTACTCCACTTGTCTAGAGCTGGATTTGGTGTTGGCTACTTTTACAGTGTGGGTTCTTTCAGTAAGCCAGTTAGCAACCCATTGGGTGACGTAGGGACTAATGCCCAGTTTAGTAAGTTTAAATATGATTCCAGAGTGGGGGATGGTGTCAAAGGCCTTGGCAAGGTCTAGATAGGCTGTGTGGACCACCTTACCCTTGTCCATGGCTCTGGAGACTTATTCGAAGAAGTCAGTCAGGTTCAGGAGACAAGATCGGCCCTTCACGAACCCAAACTGTGTGGGGTCCAGTGTTTGAAGTTTGCCAATGTCTTTGTTTATAAGTTCCATGATAATACGCTCCATGGCCTTGCAGATAAGGCTTGTCAGACTGATGGTACGGTAGTTTCCGGGATCCAAGGTGGATCCCCCCTTGTGGAGTGGGATAACTGTAGCTGTGCGCCACTCAGTGGGCACGAATCCTGTGGTGAGGCTATGATTAAACGTGACACTTAGGTGAGGTGCCAGTTCATTTTGTAGTTTGATCCATTTCATCCAGGATGTTGGCGCCTGTCCTCCTTTTAAAATACTGTTAAAGAAAACATTCAAGATCTTCATCACTTTCTTCCCTCCTAGCTTCCAAACTTCAACAGAAATACCATATATTCCGGGAAAGTTTCCTAGGAATTGGTTACATATCACCATTTTTATCTCATTTCCTCCTATCTTAACTTTTAATAATTAAGCCTAATCCACCTCTAAACTTGGCATATTTAGTTTTTCCATAAACATTTTCTTTTATGTTTTTCTTGATTTCCACATTTCTCTGCTTTATACAGATTTTCATAACATTTCTTAAATATTTTTAATACCTCTATAGGATTTCTGGTTATTTCCCTTGTTACAGGCTTCCTAAGCTTGACAGCAGTCCTTTCTACTTCTGTTTTCTGGGCCGTTGTGCTAAAGTGCTCTGGAATTATCATAATAAACAGTTGCTTAACAGACATCTTTCTAAGCTCATGCATATTCAGTAAAAACTGAATGAAAATTTTAGCCAAGCTAGAATTTCCATTGAGTTACCCCTCAAACCTCTAGTGTTAGAGGCACATGGGATATATGCAAACGATCCTTATGAATGTCAGGTGTTTCAGCTATATGGAGATTCTGAATGTCGATGACTTTTTAAGTGTTTTACAACCACTACAGCACAGCGCAAGTGGATTGTTTAACGAAGCACTAACACAGGGCTGTTATACCCAGTTGATATCCATTATCATTAAGGTGTCTGCAAATTATCCCAACTAACAATAATTGAAAAGGTCACACAGAAAAACAATCAGTAAAAACTAAATGAAAAATCTAGCCTAGCTAGAATTTCCACTGAGTGACCCCTCAAACCTCTTGTATTAGAGGCACATGGGATATATGCAAATGACCCATGAACAACTCATGCACATTATCGAGGTGGTCCCATGTTTTCTCTTTAGTACTCTACAGTTGTGCCTCTTGTTCTGTGAGATTCCCCTATACTTTAACCTTTGTCAGTCTGTCTCTAAGTAAATGTTATTTACCCATATCTGATGTTCTTCATGTTTTATTGTTGCAGCCATTACATTTGGGTTATCTGCTTGCAGTAGCCCTCATTCGGCCTGATTAACAAAGTCTTGGGTCCTGCGTTGGTTGCTGTCCCTCCTTCCATGATGTCAGGTCGTCAAGGGTATAAAACATGCAGCTGACACCATTACATCAGTCTTTCTTGCCGTGTGGTGCCCGAAGCAGAAGCAGTTCGCAAGTGCCGGTCGGCCGACTCCTGAAATTTTCATTTTCGAGTTTCAGAACCGAAGTCTTTAACTAAAGCTAAGTACCCTGTTGGGGAAACCTTTTCTTGCTCCTTACCTATGTCAGTAAAAGTTAATAATTGCATTACTTGTGGAAAGCAAATATCTCACAAAGGTTTTCATTCGTACTGTATTCCTTGCCTAGGCCCTGACCACGATGTACTTTGCTGTCGGTTTTGTGCTTTATTTAATCAGCGCACTATCCATCGTCGGTATATTTTTGCTGCTAAATATTTCGGTTCTCGGTTTAATTATCCAAAAATGTCATTGGTTAGCCATCCGACTACTGGGTTTCCAAAAATTCGCAAAGATAAAGACAGAGACAGGACGCTGAGGTCCAAAGCTGCCGACAACGCTTCTCCTAAGCCAGTCGCCAGTTCACCGGTACTCAGTGAGGTGCATTTGCAGCCCCTGATACCCGCTACTTGTGACTCCCAGGCTTCTACTGAGACCCATTCGGGGTCTGGTATACCGCGAGATGCTTCAACTGTGGAACCTGCGAATGTCTCTACCTTGGATGGGTCTGGAGCCACTGAGCAGGCACCAGCTTCTGAGGGTGTATTCAGGCCTACAGACTCGCATATTAAACCAACGCCTCCTCCTTCATTTAGGCCAAAATCTCAAACCATGCCTAACAAACTGATGCACAGGCCGCATGCTCAGGCCTCTATGCCTAAAAAACAAATGATAAGAATGGCTGAAGATCTTATAACTCTAATCAGGGGAAGCCAACTTCCCCCTTCTAAGAGACCTAGGACTGAAGTTGTTTATGAATCTTCTGAACAGGATTCTGATTTTTTTGATTCTTCTGAAGATCTGGATTTGCCCTTATCTACTTATGAGGATTCTGACTGAGAGGACTCTATTCCCTCTGCTTCCCCTCCAGAGGATTTTTCCTTTGGTGAGACCTTACATACTCTAAGGGAGCATTTTCACTGGAAAAGCCAGGATTTTTCTGATTCAAAAAAGAGGCTTAGAGATTTCTTACTCTTGCCTCAGCATAGGCCTTTAGCTATACCTCCTGTACTAGACATTGTTGATGATGCCTTTTCAGAATCTAGTTTGGCCCCTGATTCTTTGCCTCCTGCTCCCAGAAAACCTGATGGATATTACAGGGTTCCTGATTCTCACAAGTTCCTTTTTAAAAATCCTATTGCGGATCCAGTTACTATTTCACAGGGACCCAAGGGCATTAAGGCTTCTACTGCTAAAAATCCTACCCCCTCTGATAGAGACTGCAGGGCGCTGGATAGATGGGGTAAGAAAGTTTACACTTCTGCATCCTTGGCCATTAGAGCTTTAAACTGCCGGTTTCATATGTTAAAAGTATCAACATGTTATTGGATGGCTTAAACAGAAAATTATGTTAATTCCTGGCTGTGCTGAAAAAAAGAATTACAGGATTTAATGCATTCTGCTGAACAGGTTGGAAAACATACTTTGCAATGTGGGTTTGATTCATTAGAGGCCTCTTGCAGGGCTGCTGTCACTGGTTCTGTGCTCAGAAGGCATGCTTGGCTTAAGGAGCAAGGTTTGCCTGATCATGTTAAAGCTAAATTGTTGGATGTTCCCCTTAAATCAGGACCGCCTGTTTGGCAACAAGGCTGAGGAAGTTCTTAAAAAGATGGAAGATAAAGCTAAATCTATGAAAACTGTTATACAAGTTCAGCCTCCTAGATTTAGTAGGCACTGGCCCTCTAAAAATTGGTCCTTTCCAACCCCTTCCAGGTCTTCTCAAGCCAAACCCAGACACAGCAGAAACCCCAGGTTTCAGTCCCAAGGGACACACAAGACTAAGCAGTGAGGGGTTTACGCACCCAAACCTCGGAGTAGTAAGACTCCCCCCTATGGAAAACTGTCTCAATGACTTGCTTTTAAAACTTCTAAGCACTTCCCAACTGAATGCTCCTTTAGGTGGAAAGATTGGTCTGCAGGCCAAAAACTGGGAACTCATTATCCAGGACAAATGGGTTTTTAAATATAGTGTCCCAAGGATACAGATTTCATTTTCATATTTTGCCAACACCAAGCGGGTGGCCAGATCTACCCCCAAATTAGTGGGCAGCAGCCCAAACTCAAGTACTCTCTCTCTCTTAAACATGGGGGCTATTCAGTTGGTACCAGAAGAGGAAAAGGGGCAAGGTTTCTATTTAAGACTTTTCCTGGTACCCAGAAAAGGCAACACATGGCGTCCTATCCTGGACCTTTCTATTCTAAACACCTTTCTGGTGATTCCAAAATTCAAAATGCTGACTCTTCACCAGCTGCTTCCTATGCTAGGCAAGGATGCATGGTTGGCAACACTAGACTTAAGAGAAGCATACCTGCACATCCCTATCAGGGAGACTTGCAGAAGATACCTACACTTCAAAGCAGGCTACATGCACTGTCAGTTCTCTGCACTGCCTTTTGGCTTATCTACTTCACCCAGGGTATTCACAAAGTGCCTAACTCCAGTCATTGCATTTTGTAGGAAAATAAATATTCAAATATACCCATACCTGGACGATTGTCTAATTCAGGCAGAAAGCAAGGACATTCTTTTGAATCATCTGGCCTTTGTTCAAAGGGTACTGACTTGTCTGGGATTCACCATAAACAAAAAGAAATCCCACCTGGTACCCTGTCAACAAATTATATTCCTGAGAGCAAGCTTGAATACAACTTCCCAGATGGCTTTCCTCATGCCAGAGAAAAGGATTCATTTGACAACTTACTTCAGACACGTGGCCACAAAAACCCAGCTATCCGCAAGGCAAATACTGCAAACCTTGGGGTTCATAACCTCCTGCACTCTTCTAATTCCATATGCAAGGCTGCATATGATGAAACTGAAATGGTATCTCAAAAGCCTATGGTGTCAACATTCACAGGATCTGGAAGCAAGGATTCCTATCATACCTTGCCTATGCTTAGAGTTCCTTTGGTTGACAGAGGCCTGCCACCAAAACAGGGGACTACCATTCACATTACCCCCCTGCCACCCAAATCTTAACAACAGATGCATCAGATTATGCATGGGGGGCTCACCTGGCAGGGAAGTGCATTCAGGGCAAATGGAACCCAAGGCAAATGCACCTGCACATAAATCAAAAGGAAATGTTAGCTGTACAGAATGCTCTGACAGCTTTCAAGGACCACATTCTTCCTGGACAACTAATGGTAAAGACAGACAACACCACTGTCGTGGTAAATAAACAAGCAGGGGGGTACACATTCTTACCCCCTCTGCAGACTAGCCATGGCATTGTGGAACACAGCCTTGAGCTACCAAGTGAATCTACAAGCTCAATTCCTGCCAGGAAAACTAAATACACTGGCAGACGGACTAAGCAGAAACCTCATGGACTCACCCAAATGGAAACTGGAAACAAGGATTTTCAACATGTTGACAAGCAAATGGGGAGCCCAGATATAGACCTGTTTGCCTCCCCCCAGAACCATCAACTGGACAAATTTTGCATAAGGTTTCCCCACAAGCTAGCTTGGAAAGTGGATGCTCTATCCTTCAGCTGGAAAAACCTATCAATGTATGCCTTTCCTCCTCTGCTTCTGCTCTGCAAGGTACTACTAAAGATCAAACAGGGCAAGCCAAGGACAATTTTAATTGCACCAGACTGGCCTCGCCAACACTGGTACCCACTGTTGCACAGCGTGTCATGCTTGGCTCCATGGCATCTGCCTCAGACTCCTTCCCTGTTGTCTCAGCAGGAGAACCAGATTCGGCACCCTCAGCTGCAAACCCTGAACCTAGCAGCCTGGCTGATCACATAATCTCTCCTTTACCATTCCACTGTAAATCAGTGATGGATATCATTTTAGAAAATCTTATACTGCAAAATGGAAAAGATTCTGTGCATGGAGCCAATCTCAAGGAATGAACACAGCAGTGCCCAATTTACCTCAGATTCTACAATACTTGACTGAGATGCTTCATAAGGGCTTGTCTTTTTCCTCCAAAATTCATGCCTCAGCCATTTCAGCCCATTGCAGCACAGAGACTCCCCTGTTCTCTCACCCACTGCTCAAGCAGTTCCTCAGAGGGGCCAAAAATGTAAGGCCACCCAGGAGAGCTCCAACTCCAGCCTGGGATCTTAACTTTGTCCTGGAGAAACTCACTCTTCCTCCTTTCAAGCCAGCTGCTACTGCGGATTTAATTTTTCTTTCCTGGAAAACAGCTTTCCTTTTAGCAATCACTTCTGCAAGAAGGGTATCTGGATTACAGGCTGTTATGGCAGCGGAACCTTTCATCATCTTTCATGCGGACAGGATGTCCTTCAGAACCAATCCCTCCTTCATGCCCAAGGTGGTATCCACTGTGGCTCTTAATCAGTCCATTCATTTGCTTACCTTTTTCCTAACCCACAGAGCAAAGGGGAACGAATACTGCACTCTTTAGATGTGCACAGACAGCTTAGATTCTACTTGGCCAGGACTAAACCTCAAAGGAAATCTGAGCAACTGCTGGTGGCATTTGCTGCAGGGACAGAGGGAAAAGCTATTTCAAAACAAACCATTTCAAAATGGATAGGCCACTGCATTCATTTCTGCTATAAGCACCATGGAAAACCTATCCCACAGGGCATCAGACCCCATTCAACCAGGGCTGCATCTACCTCTACAGCCTTTCTCAGGGGCATCCCTACTAGGGACATCCTAGAAGCTGCTACCTGGAGTTCTGTACATACTTTCACCAAGCATTATCATTTGCCAATTTTCTCTAAATCCAGAACTGGTTTTGCCACTGCAGTCTTGCAGGGCCTTATAGCTGATCCTAACTCTATTTAAATTCTTCCTCCCAACCTTAGCTTTGGGAATCTACACAAATGTAATGACTGCAACATTGAAACATGAAGAACATAGTACAGTTGTGTACACTTACCGTAAATGTAGATTTTCAAGTGTATTCACTGTTGCAGTCCTGGTTACCCTCCCTTCAGCCCCCTTTCTTCTTTTGGCTATACCTCTGCTCTCACTTACTGTGCTCTAAAAGCTTTTTGGTGTATTTGCTTTTTGTTGGAGGTATATCCTTGTATTCACAGATTCGATTGCTTCCCATTAGTGGGGCACCTGACATCTGGAGCAAGAAAAACTGATGTAATGGCATCGGCTGCATGTTTTATACCCCTGACAACCTGACGTCATGGAAGATGGGACAGCAGCCGACACAGGACCCAAGACTTTGTTAATCAGGCCGACTGAGGGCTACTGCAAGAAGATAACTCAAATGTAATGACTGCAACAGTGAATACACTCGAACATCTACATTTATGGTAAGTGTACAAAACTGTACTTTTGTCTTGTATTTATTCCCAATTTTTAAACTCCACTTTCATTTCATCTCACAGTCAAGCTATATTTTCTGAAGAAATTTCTGTCTTCCCTAATAACTCCTGAATAATTTCAACTACCCATTCCTTAAATTCCTCTGTGTTTAAAGATAGATGGGGAAGCATCAGTGTCTCATTTGTATTTTAGTTTGGTGCATGATCTCAAATAGTTACTGGCTGTGTATCAAAACTTTCAATTAAATGTAATGTTCCTGTGAAATATAATTTGTGCCTCCTAGTATTTGTATCTTGGAGAATAATATGTAAATTCTCTCCGAGCATGCCAGCTACTGAATTCACATCTTCCATACAAAATATTTTCATAAATTTCTTCAAGAATCTACTATCTTTTGTTACATTTCCCTTTCAGGCCTGCAAGGTATATCACGCACTGTTGCAAGTCGAATTCCAGTCCACCCCTATAAGTAACATTCCATTCTGAAAGTAGACTGTTTTTCCCAGAATTTCTTTAAGCTCCATTTTAGCAGTTTCAGGTGTAATATGAATATATGTCAGCATAATCCTCCCTTGCCAGTAGCCCCTTACTGCTACAAATCTGCCCTTATTATCTTTTCCCTTCTTCTATCACTAGTGGAACTTCTCTAGTAATTAATATAAGTACTCCACTTTGCCTTTCTCCCAGATATTCCACTGAATAACCTTCCTGAAATCCTTTCTTTATCAAATTCACATGCTCAGCTGTTTTCAGATGTGTCTCTTATAGCATAATTATTTCCACTTTGCATTTCTTAATATAGTTCACTACTCTTTCTTTTTTGAATATACCTGTGAGATAATTCATACTCAGAGATAATATGGAAAATGTTGCCATTATGATAAGAAATTATTATTCCCACCTATGATAAGTAACATTTTTTAAATGTCTAGTTTCAACTCGTGTGTTGCATGCATGGAGTAATGTTTGGCAGGTTGATCTTTTATACAGTTGAATTTTGTCATAATCATTTGAACCTATGTCACATCTTCCAAAACTATTTGTATTAATGAAAACCCTCAAAAAAAAAAAAAACCCAAACATGTTAACTTAATACAAACATGTAGAAGTATGTGCATCTTCAAGTAATGTAGTTGAACCATACTAATAGGAACAGTTGTCCCAGATTGACAGCTACACTCAAATGCTTCAATTCACTTTTAATGAAGGTTATCCATGTTAAGACTTATGGTGCAGCCTGTGTTTCTACTAAGACTTAAGTGCTGTCTGTTTTTGTCTTATCATTATTCCTCTCCCAGGTGTAAAAAACAACTTGAATGCTTTCAGAAACATTATCTTTTAGCCACTGAAAGTAAAGAGTGTTCTGTTTATATTGCCCTTATCAGCTTTTCTGCATAGAAATACGAGAACCAGATACAAAGTTATCTGCAGCTACAAGTTTTTCATGTTGCACTGTGAACATTTATTTGCTAAAGGAAAACGTTTCATTACATTCAATGTTCTTTTGTTTATTTCCTCTTAAAACTTGTAAGATCAAGCCAAAAGCCTTAATCTAATAATTCCCCTATGCAAAAGTTAGAAAAAACATATCAATTTTACTTATATCATAGTCTTTTGTCCAAGCTTTCTTCTGTTTTACACTGCAGTGCCTACATTTCTTAAAACTGAGCAAGAAAGAAGGAAGAAGGAAAAAATGGTGGCACCTGTTTACTTTAGTATCCCTATTACACAGAAGAATTACTGAAAAAGCTTCACTTCATAGCATGTAGAATATGTCATGTTCTATTAAAATACTGCTAAGAAACAAAAATGGTTTTACTTACAGTTACCTCCTTCCTTCCTCTTCCCCTCTCTAAATACTGTTCTAAACATTAATGGCATGACGTATGGTATATGCTTTAGAGTCCCCTGCAGGTTTAACAAAGTCAAAGTTCAATATTTCCAGGCTTTGTAATCCCACATTTATTCACTGATTTCTGATTTGCTGTTGATCTCCCTCTCCTAACTCCATTTTCCTGGCTCATTTCCAATGTATTCCTGGTTCTTCTAGTCAACTCCTGTACTTTTTTATGTCTCTCAAGCATTTTCCCTTTTGAACATTGAAAAGGTTTATCTGACATAGTCTTTCTATGAGCTTTGTTATCAGAAGAGTAAAGCAGCAGAATCACCATTCTGTTTGAAAGCTCACTTTTTGCTGGACAAACTTTTGTATTTCGGCACGGACATGTTCTGTATAAAAAATGACTTTGGCCCTTCAGGAAAAAAATATTCTCAATATAGCTGGATACTGTAGTTGAATCTCATACCTGCTCCTCAGCATTCCCTGATTGCTGAAATAAATTTACTCCTCTCTTACCTGTTGTACAGTGAGTAATCATTTTCCACAAACACTGTACTATCTCCAACTTTTAGTACTTTTTAAAACAATAAACATCTTTATTAAAGTATCGTGTATGACATAGGCAATCTTACATTTATATAAATGAAAATAAACTGTACTGATATAACCTCAGTTGCAAACATTATACCAGGCATTGGCAACCTACAGCACATGTGCCAAACGTGGCACATGGAACGATTTTTAATGGCACAATGATTGAATTGAAATACAGTAGTTATGATCTCATAAAAAATTGAATTGAGAGAGAGAGAGAGAGAGTGAATGCATTTATGAAAGCTGAAGAGACTATGTGTGAGAAATTGGAGAGAGAGAACGTGAGTGAATGAATGCATTTATGAAAGCTGAAAAGACTGTGTGGGGGAGCAATTGGAGAGAGAGAGAGAGAGAGAGAGTGAATGAATGCATGTGAAAGCTGAAGAGACTGTGTGGTTGAGCGATCAGAGAGTGGATGAGTGGATATATGTATGAAAGCTGAAAAGACTGTGTGGGGGAGCAATTGGAGAGAGAGAGAATGCATGTGTGAAAGCTGAAGAGACTGTGTGGGTGAGTGATCAGAGAGAGAGAGAGAGAGAATGCATGTATGAAAGCAGAAGTGACTGTGTGTCAGAGATCGGAGAGAGTAAGCGAGTGAGTGAATGCATGTATGAAAGCTGAAGAGACTGTGTGTGAGAGATCATGCATGTACGAAAGCTGAAGAGAATGTGTGGGTAAGTGATTGGAGAGAGAGAGTGAGTAAATGCATGCATGAAAACAGAAGTGACTATGTGTGAGAGAGATCAAAATAGATATGGCACCATGATAGAAAGACTTTTTTTTTTTTAGCTGGCTGTCCCTACCTGTCATTTCAGAAATCTGGCAACCCTGACTTAGGTTGGCACGCTGAGTGACTTTGCTACATTACTTCAGCACAACATTACTGAAAGGTTGCCGACTCCTGCATTGTACATTGCAAACCATGCTGACACAACTGTAGCTGCAAGTATTATACATCACTTATATTTATCCAGTCATTGTCAGTCAACTATTGTTTAGCTCATTCAAATATTACCTTCTTTTAAACCTCATTCCTTCTCTGTGTGTATTAATCCCACACTTCACATTTTTCTTATGTAATTTGCTCCTACACTTTTCTAAAGTCCCAGTTTCAGTTGTTTTATCTCTGTTATCTTCACTACTTCTAGTAAAGTTGTTTAGACTTTGATTTCCATCTTCTAGAAATTGCTGTTTTGGCAGCCATCATAATTAGACTCAACAAGGCCTTAATATGTCTAGGCAATTCCGATTCTGTATCCTAGTTCAAAAAAATAATTTCCTTAGTTGCACCAATTTGCTCACCCAGCATCTCTGACAGAGTAGTCTGCAGGGAATCTTTAAAGTCTGCCAACTCATTACAGAAAATATGTTCCCAGTTACCTCTTTCTTCATCACACCTGCAACATTTGCTGTCTACCTGAGGAAAAATTCTTTGAAGTCTACTTGCGGTTTAAAATACCTATGTAAACACTTCCAAGAAATGATCCTAAATCTTCTAGACTTTGTTGCATATTTGGGAGACATACCTATATCCCCCATTATTTCTTTTCAAATTGCTTGTCCAGTCTCTCTTCCCAATCCTTTCTAACTTCCTCTGATTGATTTGTATAGTTATCGTGCAATGTCATATGCTGTACTAATTATTCCTTTCTTAACTGCAGCTTCTGTTCTAAGTTCTCTACCTGTGCTGGTCTTTCATTTAGGACCCCCCAAAATTTCTTTCTGTTTGCCTATAATCAGATATCAATCCTTGATAGGGAAGGCAGTCTAACCTGCAGTCCAAATAAGTTCTTGGCATCGTCCCATTCTGTTACCTTTCCCCTCTCTAGTTATTTGCTCCCAATACCTTGGTTTCTTTGCCAGTTTTCTCCAATAAAGTCCAGCCCCCTCTTGCCTTTTATCTGAATCCCTAATTGTAGTCATCCCTGTCTGCAGAATTTTTTCTCCATTCCTGTGTTGGCTTAGTTCTTAGAATACTTTCTGCTACTTTATGAATATAATATTCTGTATGATTATTGTTATTCTGCTTAAAGGTTTGTATCCAAAATCCCAATCTCTCCTTGTTTCTTGAACATCCCCCCCCGTTTCATCATCATCTCTTTCCACTTTGACTTATAGTTTTCTGCATTTGCTATGTATAGAAGCCTTAACTGTGTTGATCTGAATTACCCCTACAAGTCAGGTAATCTCAATCTGCCCTGTTCTACTGGAAGAATAAGCTTATCCCACTTGACTCTTGTCATCTTCCCCTCCCAGATAAAATGCTTCAGCTCTTTATTAATTGCTGTCCATGACTTCTCTGGTTGATAAAAATATGCCTGACCTGAGTACAAGACTAAAGGGGCAACTGCTCCTGTCTTACTATCGATATCCATATAACAGAAGTACAATTTTCTTAGTTTTTGTGCTCTTTTGTTTAGTCTCGTCCAAAATATCCGTAGCCACCACACCAGAATAATTTTTAATGTATACTCCTAAATAAATCAGTTTATCTTATCCCCATAAGTATGCATATTGCTGAACCAGTTCATTTGTGGTACAAAATTTACTGTTATTGCCTTTTTTTTTTTTTTAAGCTTCATTAATTTTGTATCCCAAAAAGATTTGAAATTGTCTCAATATGTTCCACAGCACTGTGATGTCCTTTTCTGGTTTTGTCAGGTATAAAATAATGTCATCTGCAAGTAAAGCCAGATTTTCCTGACTACCATGCCAATTATATCCTTTAATTTCTGAGTCTCTTATTTTCTTTCCAGTGGTTATGAATATAATGTAAATGACAAAGGGGAGAGAGGACACCCTTCCTGGTTCCTCTGCTCAAGCAGATGATGTCAGAGAGGACCCTATCCACTTTATTTTTTGCCTTCAATCCCTCATGTATCCTACTTATTAGCCTTATAGTATTATCAGGGAATGCAAATGCTTCCATTGCTCTGCTCATAAAGCCTCAGCTTACTCTGTCACATGCTTTCTCTGCATCAAGACCCACCAACAACAGCGGCACTTTCTTATATTCTGCTTCCTTGTGGATCATCAGTGTTCTTTTAATGTTGTCAAATGTTTACCTCCCCTACACAAAAATGCATTGATCCATTTCTATCAATTTTGGTATCACTTTTGCCATTCTTTCAGGCATTATAAACACTTTATAATCATGATTCAGTATTGAAATGGGCCTGTATGAAGATGGATCTAATGGATCTCTACCCTCTTTAGGTATTACAGATACTACCACTTTCTTGCAGGATGTTGGTACTTCTCCTCCTCTTAAAATACTGTTAGACAAAACCTTCCAGATATTTATCATTTTTTCCCTCCTAGCTTCCAGACTTCCACAGGAATGCCATCTGTTCCTGAGGACTTTTCTATAGATTGGTTATACATCACCATTTTTATCTCATGTCTTCATATTCTAATTGTTAGTAATTGAGCCTCCTCTACCTCAAACCTTGGCATTTTTAATTCTTCCGTAAACATTTTCATTTGCACCTTGTCTTGATTTCCATATTTCTCTGTTTTATAGAGACTTTCATAGAATTTCCAAAATATTTCTAATACTTCTAGAGGATCCTTTTTATTTTCCTTGTTATAGGCTCCCTAAGCTTGGTGACAGGCTTTCTGCTTTCTGTTGCCTGAGTCATTGTGCTAAAAGATTTTGTGGTCTAGAGTTATTATCAGAAAACAGTTGCTTAACATTAACTCATGCCTATTATTGAGGTAATCCCTTATTTTCCATTTAACATTCTGCAGTTGTTCCTCTTCTTGTTTTGTGAGATTCCCCCTATTTTGCAGTACTTTAATATTTGTCAATCCCTCCAAGTAATTCTTGTTAGTTCTGTACCATATCTCCCTTTCTTTAATTTCCAACCAGTTTTTAAGTTCCACTTTAATTTTATGCCACTGTATAGCTATATTTTCAGAAGGAATTTCTGTCTTCTCTAATCACACCCGAATAAATTCCACTACTCATTCCTTAAATTCCTCACTTTTTAACAGATTGGTGGGAAAGTGCCACTGTCTCATTTTTATTTCATTACCCTGTATTTTTGTTTTAGTTGTTACTGGCGCATGATCTGAAATAGTTATTGGGCATGTATCGAGACCTGCAATTAAATGCACATGTTCCTGTGAAGTGTAAGTTCTGACTAGCCTAACACAGTTTTTATATCTTGGGAAAATATGTAAATTTTTTCCAAACTCCTAGTACTGAATTCAAATCTTCCATGCCAGATATTTTCATACATTTCTTTAAAAATCTGCCCTGCTTTGTTATATTGTTTATATGTTCCCTTCCGGGCCCCCAGACAATCTTCACTATTGCAAAGTCCAGTCCCCACCTATAAGTAATATTCCTTGCTGAAAGCTGATTATTTCTCCCAGAATTGTTTTAGCTCTGTTATAACAGTTTTCGGTGGAATATAAATACACGCCAGTGTAATCTTCCTCCCTTGCCCATAAGTACTACAAATCTACAATTAATGTATTTTTTATCCTGTTCTGTTACTATGAAGTTCACATGTTCAGTTCTTTCCAAGTGTGTCTCCTGTAGCATAACTGGTTGCACTCTACATTTTTAAATATAGTTCACTACTCTTTCTTTTTTGTATTTATCTGTGAGACCATTAACATTTAAAGACATTATAGAAAGCATCATATTCTTGAGAGATTATTATTCCCACCTTTCATGTATAACAGCTTTTTTGTTAAATGTCTAGTTTCAGCTTTTGTGTTGCATGTACTGTTTGGCAGGTTAATCTTTTATACAGTTGTTTCTTGTCATCTCCATTTCAGCCTATGTCATATCTTACAGAACTTTTTGTTTTATTGAAAACACTCAAACAAAAATACACACACACACACACACACACACACACACACACACACACACACACACACACACACACACACCAATGCCCCCCTAAAACATATTAACTTAATACTCTAAACTATGTACATCTTCAAATATTTTACCCTCATAATAGGAACAGATATTCCAAACTGACAGCCACACACACATACTCAAACTAACATAAAGCTATCCATACTAAGATGCATGGTATAGCCTGTGGTTTTATTAAGTGCTGTCTGGTTTTGCCTTATCTTTATAGGTCTGTCAGCTGGAAGACACTGGAATGCTTTGAATGCTTTCAGAAAACATTTTCTGCAGCCGTTTCTCTTTATTAGAGTGCCTGCTAGAGACATGAGAACCAAACACAAAACTGTTTACTAGACAAAAGCCTTGGAATATTCAATATTCTTTCTCATTTACTCTCTTAAAACTTTTTACTAGATTAAGCTAATGCCTTAACACACTCATTCTCATATGCAAGATGAGAAAAAGCACACTATGTTTTCTTTTGTCATGCTGTTTTAACTAGATCTTTTTTACACTGCAGTACCTACATTTCTTAAAACTGAACAAGGAGAAAGAGAGAAGGGAGAAAGAAACAGAAAAAATAAGGCGCACCAATTTACATTAGTATCCCCATTGCACTTAAAAATAACTGAAAAAAATATATTTATAACATGCAAATAAAACCAGGCACTATTTAAATAGTATTATTATGAAAAAAATGTGTTTTACTAACAGCTAACTTTCTACCTTCTCCTCCCCTCTCCAGAGTAGTTTTCCAGACATTAATGAGATGAAGTAGGGCATATGGTTTAGAGTCCCCTGCAAGTTTAATAAAGTCCAGGGAAGTTCAATATTTCCAGATTTACTTCTATTCCTGTTCATTTCCTTCTCCCAAACCCTGTCCCTGCTTCTTTTCCAACATAGTCTCGATTCTTTTAGTCAACTCTTGTGCTTTTTACCTTTTCTCAAGCATTTTCCATTGAAACAGTGAAAAAGGTTTCACTGGCACAGTCTCTCTGTGGTCTTTATTACCAGAAGAACAAAAAGCAGAATGTCCTTCTGTTTCACAGCTCACTTTTTGTTGGATACATTTTTGTAATCCTTCCTTAGCATGTATTTCATCAAAAATGATTTTGTTCCTCCAGGGAAACATTTATTTATTTTTAGTTATTTATTTTTTAAACATTTGTTTACTGGGAAAGTCTGACTTGGAACAAAGCCAGTATTTTGAAGATAACTGGGTACAGCAGTTTGAATGTCACACCTGCTTCTCGACATTCCCTGAATAATGGGAACATTTACTCTTTTTCTTCTGTCTGGTGTACAATGAGTAGTCATTCTCCTCAAACACTCTGCTGTCTCCCACTTTTAGTATTTTGTCCTTCTGCCACAGTTTTGTCAGAATCAACTCCTTTGGCTGGTAAGATTGCATCTTTACTGTTAAAGGTCTAAGTTTTCTCATAGTAAAGCCAGATTTGGAGCATACACACAATGTGCCCTTTCGATTTGCAATACCTGTTGTGGAATACCAATCCAGTTACTTATTTGTGCTTTCATAAAATTAATAGTCTGTTCCTTCCAGCTTCTCGGGTACAGCAGAAATCTCAGGTTTTTCCTATGTGCTCTGTCTTCTAATTCTATTATTTTTTGAAACATCTCTTCTTGAGCAGTCTCATATTTAACCAAATTTTTCTTAATTTCATCCTTGTTTTGTGGTTTTATCACCATATCTGAATATCTGTTTAAAGCTTCTTCCATTTTTTCCAGCATCTTATTGTTTGAGTTGATGCATTCCATCAGTGTTTCATTTATTTTAGTCAGGTCTGACTGTGGCTGCCTTTTACTTTCTTCTAGGTTACTGGAAGTCATGTCTGGAGTTTGCACTGTTTTTTAGATGAACAGCTGCAGTACTTTTCCCAGTTAGTGTTTTTTTTTTTTTGTCGCCTTATGTAGTTGATTTTCCTTTAGGTCCTCTGTATTTCTTTTTTCCTGGCATCTAGGCAGCATACTTACTAGGCAGTTACTGAAATTTACCCAGAACTCTATGTCCACTGGCTTTCACTGCTAAGTTTCTGTTTTCACACTGGGAGAGCTGTACTTGAGGTGTTACTCAATGTGCAGCCATCTTGGAAGTCCCCAAACTTTAGTGCTTTGTCCTTCTTCCACAGTTTTGTCATAATCAATTCTTTGTGTTCTTTACTATTAGAAGTCCTGGCTGCTTTCTAATTGCCAGGTTTGGAGCATACATAACATGTGCCCTTTCAATTAACCAGTCCAGTTGCTCATGTTTGTTTTCATAAAACTAATACAGTCTGTTTCTTCTAGTTTCTCTGGTACAGCAGAGAATATCTCATTTTCCCTACATGCTCTGTTCTGTAATTCTATTTTTTTATAATCTCTCCATTTGAGTAGTATCGTATTCAGCCAGCCTTTTCTTCATTTTGACCTCTGATTGTTGCAGTTTTATCAGCCTGTCTGAATATCTGTTTAACGCTTCTTCCATTTTTCCAGGTTTTTTTTTTGTTTGAGTTGATATACTCCTTCAGTGTTTCTTTTATGTTAATCATCTATGAGCACATTTGATTTCTTTTTCCTCTAGATTACTGGAAGTCATGTCTTGCACCAAAGCTGGAGCTTGAACTACTTTTTGCTGAACAGCTGCAGGATTCTTCCCCACCATTGTTTTCTCTTCACTTTTTTTGTTTAATTTTCTTTCAGTTTCTCTAAATTTCTTATTTGCTGGCATCCAAGCAGTGTACTTAGTACTCAGTAACTGAAATTTACCGAAAAAGACCAGTTCAGTGTCTCTCTTTTCTGAGTTTCTGTTTTTGCACTAGGAGAGCTAAAATTAAGCTGTTACTCAGAGTGCAGCCATCTTGGAAGTCTAATTCATAGCCATTTGTGAGCATAAAAAAATGATAGATTAAGACTGTGCTAGTGTTGTACAAGGATAAAGACCTAACTGTGAACCAGGTGACCTGAGTTCAATTAGCGTGTTTCACAATGTCAGCAGAGAAGGATAGGCATATCCATGCTGGGAGGAGGGAGTTTGCATGCTCAGAAGCACATGAATATTGGCTTATTTTGGCTCTTGCCTTTCTGAACTGGAATTTTGAGGTTATGTAACATATGCTCTATTTGATAAACAGCATAGTATGGACATATGCACCCTGGTGAATGGCAAGGAAATTGTTGCATGATGCTTTTTGTGGTTGGGCAGGATTTCCTGCTGATATTGGCCCATTGTGGAAGTGGAGGCAGTGTGGTAATAATGCTCAATGCATGTCCACCTATGGGTCATCACTGGGTGGGCACACGAGATGAGGCTTAAATGGGAAAAATATGAACAACCTGGATAGCTCCCTTAATGATGGCACCTCCCAACTGACCCTCCTCATAGTGATGGGAGTGAACTAACCAGATTGGCAGGCAGTGTGGGAAAGGTGCCCCCCCCCCCAACAAACCAGATTTGGAAAAATGTGTTTTGGTTTGTACCCTGCTTCCTCTAACTGAGTTGTAGCAGGATTACAGCAGTGTGTCCCTAGGGACAGCCAACTGCTGGCAAATATCTAGCTGGAATACTGAAGTCCATTCTAACGATGTTATGAATTCCTGCAGCAATAATATTGTTAACAGAACATTTACTTTTATGGTAAATGTAGTTATGCAGCTGTAGTTTATCAGTTCTTGGCAGTAAGACATGTTTGACTAGTTATATCATTTGCATCAGACATGATTTTTTTTTATATTTGTTTACTACAGCTTACCTTCTGGATCAATGAGAAGATGTTGACAGCTCAGGATACATCATATGATGAGGCTCGGAACCTCCACAGCAAGTGGCTTAAACACCAAGCCTTTATGGCAGAGTTGGCCTCTAATAAGGGATGGCTTGACAGTGTTGATAAGGTAAGAGTGACTTTTATTTTTTATAAACAGACTCAGTGAAATGCATATTTTATCATTGTCCCTTGTGATTTTTCTTTGTCCTACAGTAGAGAGAGCAATCAAAACGGGAAGCAGCAGTTCTATCCAAATATCTGTTCAGTGATGCTATTATAAAATACCTAGTTTGCTGGTTTATCTTAGGTAATGTGTGATACAAATAAGTTCTAAAGGACAACAAAGGATTTAATAAACCCTCATGTTTATAGGCAGGTATGTTTCAGTAAATGCATCCTCAGAATCAAGGATGTGTCTTGCTCGTGAATTTGGCAGGACGAAAGCACTTGTGGTTGATTTTAGTCATTGAATAAATTATTTTGTGCATCCTGAACTCGTGCCCTAACCGCTTCCTTTATTACTGGTGAAATTAATTTAAATTCATTCTGGATGTTCTTAAAGGGAAGAAAGTATGCCTTGAATGTCTCTGTCACTGTCATACTTTATAACATTTCCCTAATACTCCCTTAATACTTTTTTTTTAGTTATGATATAAACAGGGCTACTGATGTATGGTTCTCAAAAAAATGGAATTTCATTTTTATTGGTTGACATCTGGGAATTTTAACCATGAATTTTAAGTGCAATTTCTGGTCTTTGCCATGATTTCATTATTTTTAGTGCAGGAATATACATCCAGGATTAAAGTAGCTTTTAAGAACAGAAGTTCAGTAAGATATGCTAACAGTGTTGCAAGTACTACATAAAGGTTGTTATGAGTGAAAGTTATGACCTAAAATGCCAAATTCCATGAAAATCCTGTGTTTTTGCAATAGTCAGACATTCCATCTTTTGGGATTTACTGACATTTTCCTGGAAAATGGAAAAAATTTGGATCCCTGAATGTAAATCAAGCTGGCTTTTATTTATCCTTTCATGTCTTGAGATGTACTTAAATATGTTTCTTCAAAGTCCAAAAATGTTTTTATTTTTATAGCTTATTGCAGAGAAAGTCAGCATTGTTGTGTAAATAAAACATTAGATCCTGACTCAAAGTACTGCACCCTGTTAGGTTTATAATGCATCTGTGCATACTGATGATGTGAAACAAATGAGTGTTTGCACTTGCTACTATAGACATAAAGACTGACAGTTTTTGGGGTCTTACATAGCTTGTTCTGAAAGTCTGGGATACCCTTCCTGACTTCTCTTTCAAGCAGAGCATTATTTTGGTGGTTACAAGGGAGTTTTTGTTTAACAGCAATAAGTTAAAAGCACATCTTCTTTGAGGGTGGTTGCTTTAATGTTATATATTCTAGGTTTATCCACCTTATTTGCTATTCTTTCTCAGCTAGGATTTTCATCAGATGTGCTCCTATCTCTATGAAACTCTGCACTGGTCCCATGCTAATCCTCCATTAAACTTTAATACACAACTCGGTCATATGTATAATTGAACCTTTAATACATGATGATGCAGTTGAATTTATAATTGAACCTTTAATACATGATGCGGTTTTATATATATATATATATATATATATATATATATATATATATATATATATATAAATGAACCTTTATTATGTGACACAGTCGTTAGCACAGAGAATAAAAAAAATATATATACAGTTGAAAGAATAAAATGACACTCCCCCAAATAGAAGTTCCAGCTTCAAATCAGTGGCTTCTTACACTGACATTTGCCCCTGAACTAGAGTTTCCATGCTGAAGCACATATTGCCTGTGTCTTCACCTAATGCAATACTACAAGTGTAATCAGTTTCCTCTTATGAGTGTAGAGAACAATCAGTGTGTATTTAGTCAATCATTTACTTAAAAACTGTGTATTTTTGAAAATTCACTGAAAAACATTGAAAAAGGAAAATAATATTGTAACTTTATGCTTAGTACAGTCTAAAGTTAAATTTGATGGGAGATTTATTTTTTAACCATCTTTTTCTTGAAACTATCTTTCAGCATTAATTTCTGTATATCTAACAGATCCACTGAAAAGGTCCCTCTAGTGCCATGCATGTACATCTCTTAATTGTTATCTTCCTTGTCCTGATAGCATCAGTTCACTTATTGTTAATTTCCATTAGACAGGTACTTACTCTATTTTCTCCAGGTCAAGGCTTTTATTTATGGAAAGGCCCGGCTGGTGCTTTCACAAATAACTTGCATTCTTCACATCATTTCATTTTTTAACCTGTTTATCTTGAAACAAAAAATAAAGGAAACCACCACTCTTCCTCAGCCCTATGGTACAGACGGATAAAGCCCTTACTGCACCCTAAACAACTTCCTTTCAGCTATAGCAGCACTGGTGCTGGAGAGACAGTGTGGGGTAGGATGGTAGATGGCAGCTAATGTGGGTTTGACCATCCCTGAGGGACAGAGGCTGCCTAGGCCCAGTGCACTAACAGCATTAAGAGCCTGAGGAACTCCATGCTGCAAGTGGTGTACTGCTTGGTTGGGTGGTTGTACATGCCTGGAAATGAGCACGCCACTCTTGAAGGCAGCCATTGCAAGGCTCACAAGAGTACCACAAAGTGGCAATTGTTATTTCATCCTGCGCGCTTTGTATTACTATGTGTATGCCTTTGCCATTTATATTTAGAAATATGCTTTTATTTCCTGTTATGTTTTATGGTAATATTAATGTTTTATGGTAATATTAAAATATTTAACTGACAATATATTTAAAAGTTGAAAATTATTTTACGTAGTTATTTCAGTCTTCCATTCAATTACTTCATAGCCAACCACAGAAAAGTGGGATTCATATGTTATAATTTCCCTTCCAGTTTAAAATAGACAGCACAAAATAGGGTTGCTGCATCATAATTCTACAAGTTACCAAGTTACTTTTATTACTTGTCTTATTCACCATACCAGCTTCTGGATCAGATCCCAGCTTATCTAGACTAGTTTGCTCGTGTTCATTCCTTTTCTACCCTTTTAGCAGTACCAGCACCTATTTTTGGTCCAAGTTTCTTATAATCCTTCTGGTCTGATCCTGTGCGTCCTTCTGTCACTCAACCCTGCCCTTTTGAAACAAGGTAATCAGCTTCACTGGCATGGACTCTGTTGATTTTCTATCCAAAAAGGCTTAAAATTGTTAAGACAAGAATGCTTAATCTTTATAATACAGACCTGCAAATACTTTCAATAATAGCAAATGCCTGAATCATGCTGTCATCACTGTCTACAAATTAGTTTTCCTCTGTTTTATTTGTTTTTATCCACCTTTTATAACCGGTTTATGTTGTTAGTCTCAGTACCAGTGGCTGTTTTTATGAAAATTAAAAATAAACTGAGTGTTAAGGAGCACCACATCTTAAATGAATATGCCTAGGATCTCTGATAAATTATTTGTGATGGGATAAGGACATTTTTAACACATCTGCTCAACTCACAGTTTCAAGCCCTGTGTTTCAGAAAAGCTATTTCCTTTTCTAAATTTGGAAGACACTAGAGAGAAGAAAATACATGGGTTTTTCAACATCCAAATATTTCCTTTTCTTCTGTAAAAGTGTAACCTGTTTATAGTTGATTAAACAGACAATATATGAAGACTTAATAACTCCCCAAAGGGGGTGGTGTCAGAGGCATGCTCCTGCACAGAATAATATTTCAGAATTCTTGAAACTCCATTATCCATTGTTTCCAGTTAGATGTTTAAAGAACAAAATCATAAGAATTTTGTTCTAGAGCTGCTTGTGATGCCTGTTCTTGCTACCATCACAGTTTGAATGTATTTCCTATAAACTGACTTGCAGCTCAGGGATGTGTGGTACAGACTGACCTGTTATTGCATGCTGTTTTTATGGACCTGAGATTTAAGGTCCTTATAATACCACTGTTGCATCTTTAACCACACCTAGGACTAGGTAAAGGCAAGTACAATTTGTACCCTGCACACTGTACACAACTGCAATTTTTTTCTTAATTTAGTGTCTGTGACTTTGTCTGTGCCTGTGCGTGCACACTTCTGTAAATGTTGCAGTTGTAGTAAGAATCTGATGAATAAACTAGTTCATATACCCACATAAGTCTCAATACTGTTACTCCATGGTGTGGGTCAGTCAAGAAAGAACAGTTGTAATGTTTGACCTGTGATTTTTAACAGTTACCTCTATGGCTTTTGGGGGAATATGTAGTCATAGGCTTCTTTTTCTGCTTGAGCTCCTCAGTCATTGTCAGTGTGACTATGGCTGATAGATTCATGCTGGGAAAAAGACATGTTCTTTAAGTGGATATGAACAACAGATAATGTTTTAGTGGGAATAGCTGTAAGAGTTAGCATGTTTCATTAATAAAATCATACAACAACCTGCTGATAACATTGCAAAGGTTGTAATTACGGGAAGAAGATGCTTTGGATGCTAAAAATTGGGAAATGGGGAGGAGTCGTGTTTCTCAGAATGCAAACTAGAAGCTATTTAATGTAAGTTAGATTCACTAACAGTTCAAACAGGATACTGTTAAGATGGGCATTTACTAATCAGTGATTGATTAGTGTTTTATCACCTTTATTTTGCTAAACAAGTAGGTGGGCTGGACTGAAAATCCATAATTATTTATTTGCTTATTTTGTCTTTAACTGTACAGGTGGTCTGGTCTGAAACCCCTTTGTCGATATGAACAAGGTCATTATGCAGTAATAGTATTTAAAACATGCATACAGTGTTTAAAGAAATACACCATTGAGTAAATGTCAGTGCAACATCGATATTATATATTAAATAGCAGCAACAGCAGGATTTTGTTTTTAATTGTAACTAGACTGTCTCTGCAAGGGTATACTGCTATTTCTATTTTTTAAGAAATCATATTAATGTTCACATATCATGTTTGTTATATTTTCTTAATTTTTTGTCATTTTGTCTTTTGAACAGGAAGGTACACAGCTGATGAAAGAGAAACCACAGTTTGCCCCTGTGGTTGTAGAGAAGTTAAACGAGCTGCATCGACTCTGGAATGAGCTGGAGAACACCACATCTGGGAAAGCCCGGCTCCTGTTTGATGCCAACCGCTCTGAGCTGTATGCCCAAAGTGTTTCTGACCTGGACAGGTGGCTCAATGAACTAAATACACACTTAACTTCAGAGGATTATGGGAAAGATCTAACCACTGTCAACAGACTACTTAAGGATCATGAGGTTAGAAATTTAGTTTATTTTTTAAAAATGCATATGTTTCTAAATAGGGTCACTAACTACAGGAGGGTCTGGTTGTAGGATTTTAGATGGACTGTATTTATTTTAGTCACAAGACATATCTGATGCTTCTAACCATATGTAGCCCTCAGGTGATGAAAATAATAAGTTGTTTTGTGCTGCTCACTTATTTTATCTCACATTAATGGTAAGATTTACCTTTTTAATTAGATATTGTGTGCTGTGCTTACCTCTCTGCTTCACAACGTTTATTGCTGTTGCTAATTTAATGTTTTTTTCAGCAGCTGATTTTTTTAATTGTTTAATATTTGTTTTGGATCTTCTATTTGCAGTCATTCAACCTATCCCACCACTCAATTGCGGTTTCATCTTGGCTTATCATAGCCATTGCTAGTGTGGAAAGGGGGGAGTGAAAGTCAAAATGTAAGTTGCTTTTAATGCTAGGTGGAGCATCCTTCTGCTATGTGTGACTAATCCCCCCCCCCACACACACACACACACACACACACACACACACACACACACACACACATCTTTTACATCATTGTACCTCCTTCTTGGTGTGGTTTGCAGTGGTTGCAGAGTGGGGACATCCCGCATTCAAGCAGTTGTCTGTCCTTCATAGGCAGCCCTGCCCCCAGGAAGTTGATGTTTCCTAATGGTTTCTTTCTGGTTCTCTGAAGAGTCACACAATGGGGGATATTCCCATAAGGCATGCACATACCCACTTCCCAACAGGAAAGGTGAGACAAAAATGACTGCTCATTTCCCATCTCCCCTTGCTGGCTCCTGCAGTGTCTGTGTCACTAATTTAAGTCATGTTGATAATATTTCTTTATCACTCTATACCACAGAGAAGGCCATTGGCTTTAGAATTTGAATATAATAAAGTAGAAAATCTGATACCAAGTACAAATGATATCTAGACAGTGAGCTTGTTTCATTAATATAGTTCAACACAGGCAAAAAAGGGAAGAATGCTCAGCTTGTTTCATTAATATAGTTCAACACAGCCAAAAAAGGGAAAAATGCTCAAAATGTGAACTTTGAAACGATATGTCATCTCTAGTCTTGATTTTACCATTAATTGTGATATGGGGATTTTCATAATTTCTTGGACTAGACACACATACATCTGAAGCAAAATGAGTTTTAAAACACATGCCTTTATTACCTGCTGAGCTGAGTAATCTGGAGTAAAGCTAGAATGTAAAAGTAACTTTCCAAGGCCATGTGTATTTTTGTAAATATGCAAGTCAGTGGAATCATCAGAAAATATGCGTAATATCTACTGAAAAACAAGATTTAAACCTCCGTAAAAACATAATAGGTCAGAGGTGGTCTGCCCCACATGTTGTCAGTTCTTTTCCCATGTTTACAAATGATCAGAAACTCTTCTTGTAAGCTAATGTTAAACCAGCAAGACTCTGACATGCCCTTAACTATTTTTTCATCCTTATTCTACCTACAAAACAGAAGCAAGGGTGGTGGAGCTTTTCCAACTGCTTAAGATGGAAAACTACTGAGCTGACCATTCAAAGTCAGCCAGGGGACTGATACATGATATGCAAGCAAATTTTAAATTTGCACTGGAATACAAAATGCACATTTACAATGTAAATGCTCTGACGATTATACATACATGCAAGCCTAATGGACTAAGATGGGTCAGAATTCTTAAGCTAAATAAATTGCATAAGTTGCAAATTTTCTGTATTCAAGCTAGAAGTCATCAAAGATCACAGAGTCCCTCATATTACCAATGAATTTTCTATTGTTACTCCATAGATCAGTTAGATGTCCTTCTATTCAGTGTTGCAGTATTCTTTACATATGGTTTTTTTTCCACCCATCGACCCCACCGTCTGGCCTGTGTACAAAAGCTTAGAGCCACTGCCTGTACATTGGATGTCACATGAAGGTACAGACATCTTCAGCCATAAAAGGGACATCTGCACGTACAGTCTTCAGAACATTTTTGCCACCATTCAGAAAGGTTGACTCGTATGTTCAGTCAGCCTCCTCCCAAGTAGCTAGACATTCAATCAAGTGTAGTTATGATGCAGCGGAGTCCTCTTCCAGAGCAGCAACTTCTGCTTCTATTTTCAGAAGGCATTCCTGGTTACGTCTCCAGGCACTCCCTGATGACATTAAGACAAAATTGCTTGATGCTCCTCTGGATAGTTCCTCCCTCTTTGGCAAAGTTGCTGCAGAATTATTTAAATCACTGCCGGAAAAAGGTAAGGAGCTTCAGGATTTGAAACACTTGCTTGTTTCTCCAGTCCCAATCATCAGGAAACTGGCTTGCTCCTCCACGTCTGCTCCTTCTGCAACTAGGCCTTGTAAGTCTTTTAGGAGACACCCACAGGCTAAGGCTGTTACTTCTGCTGCTGTTGCCCCTCCTCAGCAGCCCTTTCAGACCAGACAAAGTCCTCTGTGATGCTCTGCCCCCTCTTCTAAGTTGTACCCCTTTGTCTCTTTGCCTCTCTCTTTCCCTTTCTGCTTAGATGTAAATCACTCAGGACTCCTGGGTGATTTCAGTTATCCAAAAACAGATACTTTATAACTTGGAAGACTCTCCCTCCCATTCAGGGAATACCTCCCCCCAGTCAACTGCATCTGTTTCCCTTGATTCTTTCTTAACTTTCTGATCAAGGTACCATTCAGTTTGTTCCTCCAGACCAACAGGGGAGGGGATCTTACTCCAGGATGTTTCTAGTTCCAAGGAAAGATGGTCCTTGGAGGCCTGTCTTAGATCTTTCCATATTAAACACTTTCCTGCTGGTGCCTTCTTTCAGAATGCTATCCCTGCTTGATCTCCTTTCCCTGGTCCCTTCTCAAGCTTTCTTATCTTCTCTGACTCTCAAGGATGCATACTTGCATATCCCTATTCATCCTCACTTCAGGACGTTTTTGTGTTTCTCTGTGTGTTCTTTGCACTTTCAGTTTACTGGCTTGCCCTTTGGTCTTTCTACTGCTCCAAGGGTATTCACAAAATGCCTGGCCACAGCCATTGCCTATTTAAGGCTAAAAGGCCTTCAGGTTTACCCATACTTGGATGATCTGCTGTTTCTGGCCAACAGCCCAGACTTGTTAACCCAACATCTAAACCTATCTATTCTCTTTCTGCATGTCTTGGTTTTCTCAATAAATTTCAAAACATCATGCCTCACACCAAGTCAGGAACTTATATTCCTGGGGTACAGGTTCTGCACAGACTTGATGATGGTTTTTCTTCCTGTGAAGAAAGCAACTTATCTCAGGATATTCATGGAGGCTTTTCTGCCTCTTCCTTCCATCACAGCCAAGGAGTTTCTGAGATTGCTGGGGTTCGTGGCCTCCACTATTCCCATGCTGCCCTTTGCAAAGCTACACATGAGAAAGTTCCAGTGGTTTTTAAAGACAGTTTGTTCCCAGCATGCTCATCCCTTAGATGTCTTGACTCCCCTCCTCCCCTCTCTGAAAACAGAGTTACGTTGGTGAATGCAGCAACTTGGTCAGAACCCTGGCCAACCTATTCAGGTACCTCATCCAGTTCAGCAAATCTTCACAGATGCCTCAGACTTGGGTTGGGGAGCAACCTTTGCTTCCAGGAAGTTCAGGGTCTTTGGTCCCCTTCTCAAAGGAAGGAACATATCAACATCAGGGAAATGAGGGTTCTAATTCTAGCCTTACAGACCATGCACTCTGTATTCTTGCCAGGACCCCTCAGGATCCTCACAGACAATACATTGGTCCTTTGGTACATAAACAAGCAAGGAGGCACAAAATCTTATCTTCTCTGTTGCTTGGCCATCAAAGCTTGGGAACTGGCTATTCAGTGCAAAGTGACTTTGCATGCTGTGTACCTTCCCTGGTTTATATCACATAATCGAACTTCCAAAACATCGAACACCATAAGCTCGAACTTGGAAGTTTGAAATGTGATAACATTGAAAGCTCAGAACCCAGTACTAGAAAATCTTACATTTCCAAGTGGAGAAGATTTTCCATTTGGTGCCAAAAAATTAAAGAGGATCCCTTTGGTGTGGTCATTCCTTTAGTACTTTCTTACCTGTGTGAGTTGTACAACAGTGGTCTTTCATACTTCTCAGTTAAAGTCCAGTGTTCCACCTTGTCTGCCTGTTTGCCTTTAACTCCCCTCTTAGCTTACAAGTTAAGCTTTTTCTTAAAGGTGTCCTACATTTAAGGCCCCCAGGAAAGATGTTCCTCCTCCTTGGGATCTTAACTGTGCATTAGAAAAGCTTATTCAGGCCCCTTTTAAACCAGCAGCTTCTGCTTCTCTAAAGTTTTGTACATGGAAAGCTCTGCTTCTAGTAGCCTTAACCACTGCTAGAAGGGTCTCTGAAATTCAGGCATTGATGGTTTCCCCCTTTCCTAGTTTATCATAGAGACAGAGTATCCATGACAACTAATCCAACCTTCATGCCCAAAGTGGTGAATGAGTTGTCTCTTAATCAGTCTGTTCCATTGCCTACCTTCTTCTCTTCACCTCATTTCCCCAGTGACAGGATTTTGCATACCTTCGATGTGCATAGACAACTCAGATTTTACCTTGTCAAAACTAAGTCTGTTAGGAGGTCTGACCAACTTTTTGTGTCCTTCCATCCCAGGGCTCTGGGTTTGCCTGTATCCAAACAAATTATTTCCACATGGATCTCTAAGGCTATTTTGTTTGCTATGAATTCCATGGGAAGTCTTTATCGGCATATGTTAAGGTCCATTCCACTGGATCAGTTGCATCCCCAGGGGCCTTCTTTAAATGTCTAGATGCTCATTTCATCCTGGAAGCTGCCACCTGGTCATCTGTTCATACTTTTATGAAACATTACAAATTGGACACAGTTTCTAGATCCAGGGCAGGATTTGCAAGAGCGATTATGCATGGATTCTTGGAAAATGCTTCCTCTTAGTTTTCCCCTACTATGTCCTCCTCCCTGGGGTTCCCTTTCAGCTTTTACACTCTCCCATATGTAAAGAATACTCTGTCTCTATAACTCCCCCCATATGACTCCTCTCTCTTACCTTTTTCTCCATCACTCCCTCATCTCCCACAGCTGAATTGCTTACAACTTCAGTTTATCACTGTAATTCCAATCATCTCTATTATTTATTGTCCACTTGCTTCTCCATCATACATGCTGTCTGACTGCCTCAGTCTTACTCATTTGTCACGATTCTGTGACTTACATTGCTAAATTGTTCCTTGTATATAACTTTGTACCAAGTTTTACATTGTGTATGTACTTCTTGGACAGTATGATTTCCTAATGCCTTCTTATGTAACTTCTGTGTTTTTATCTGTTTATATTTTTTATCTGTCTTGTTATATTCTTGGAGCTTTTCCCACCAGGTCTCTGCTGAAAATGGGCTACTGGCCCAGTTGGACACTACCCGGTAAACAAATGTAAATAAATAAATAACTACTGCGACACTGAATAGAAGGACATAGAATAGTTGCATAAAATCTTACCATAACTATAGATGCCCTTCTTCTTCTCTTCTATGTTGCAGTATTCTATCTCTCCCGCCTCCCCCTACAACTTGCTGTTTCCTAGGATGATCTCCTTAGGCTGCCTTTGGACTCCTTCCTCATGGAGATTTCTTATTCTGAAGATTGTACATGCAGACATCCCCTTTTATGGATGAAGCTGTCTATGCCTTCATATAGTATACTGAAACAGTAGAGCTTAAATGGATCTTGAGGCTACAGGCTGATAAACATCCTGATATTAATGCTTGTGTCTCTTTAAAACCTGTATTGAAAGGGAGGAAATTGGTTTATTGAAGTGATGAATTAACATAGCTGATTGAACATCTAACTGTTTTTAAACTGAGCTGTGATTTTGTGTTTTTATGATCTGAAATAGCGTTGGTTTTGCAGTGTGAAAGCACTTATCTGGTCCATTTTTACAAATAAATACTATTACTGTTATGTTCATTTTATACTCTGAAAATTTCACCATAGTGTATATATTATCACATAAGTTACTGGAGAGAAAAACATTAGCTCCTCGTAGAAGTGAGACAATGGTTCACAGCTGATTCTCCTTGCACATCCTGCTCTCTACGTACTACTGGGCATATGTAGGAGCATGGAAAATAGCAAAATAAAAACTCCCTGAAAGCAGTATGAAACTGCCCCTGGGTCCTTGATCTCTACACCATCCCTGAATATCGATGGAGTATCACTCTTGGAGGGAAGGATAAGGCAGGTCTGTTAGAGTGTGTATGGTAGTCCTTGTATGAGGAGAGGAATGGGGAGCAGTGGATATGGGGAGCCAAAATGAAGCAAAGAAAAAACCTCATTCTTCCTCATGAGAATTATTCTCATGTATGAAAACAACAAAAAAAAGGCAAGCACTGTACGAATTCCAAAAATGTTAAGCACTTTTCGTTTAATGCATAGACTAAACTTCTTCAAACAAAATCAGTTTGGTACATCTATACTTAAGTAGTCACACCCTTAACTAATCAATTACACATACTTGAACAATTAATGGTAGAATCCAGTCTTGAAAACTAATGCATTGTTAAAAAATATATATGCATTTAAAGCTATAATAAAATCAAATTGTTCCTAACCTTGTACACCAGTTAATTTGCTGATATTCACTGTATATTAATGTAACATTTGTATTATAAATTGATATTTAAACTATCTGTAATAATATAAAAAATTAATATAAAAAACCTTAATATAAAAAGTTGATTGGTGAATAACTGGTGGTGCAAACTGTAATGTTCAGCATTCAATTTGGCAGGTTAAACTATCCAATAACATCCTAAATAAATCCACAAATTCACAATGTAAGTAAAAACAGTGACCTAAGCAAGAATATATAGGTTCATTCACATTCATAAATCGTGAATTGATGTTAATAAATAAAGTCACAGAAATATAACATTAAAATTGTAATGCATAATATAAACATAATTTCTAAGTACGGGACATCATTCTACTTAAAGCTAGTAGTGCTTCCCTCTACTAGTAGTTGGTTCACCTCAAAAGGTTGTTCAATTTCAAAATACATGCTACTGAACAGGCGACATTCAGGCCTGGTGGGTGGTGGGAATTCAATCTAAGTTGCCACAGTAGTTCTAATTCTTCCAGTAGTAAAGAATAAGGTCCCCCTCAAAGGTCAGTCTTAACTGAGTCTATAACTCGAAATTTAAAGATATGACCTGAAAATTCCATACAATGCCTAGCATGGGGGCTTTCTTGTTTACCCCTACTGATATAATAGGAGTGTTCATAAACTCTTTCTCTCAATCTACGGTCGGTCTTACTGACGTAGAATGCTGGGCAGCTTTGACACTGAGCCATGTAGACCAACAACTTAGAATTACAATTAAAATTTTCCCTAGTATAATAGTCCTTCCCCCTTATTGTAAATTTGATATCAGTGTCTATATGTTTATATTGATGTTCATCGTGCATACAGCTGCAGTAATGACAGATGGGTTTTCAGCCGTCAGGCGGTCCCTCGGTCGGCCGAATTCCAAAGTCTTGGTCCGGCGTCGGCTGTTGTCGCGTACTCTTCTGACGTCAGGAAGGCCAGAGTATATAAGACACAGCCGACGCCATGTTCTTCAGTCTTTTTTGCCGCGCGGTGCCCAAAGCAGAAGCAGTTCGCAAGTGCCGGTCGGCCAGCTCCTGAATTACGAAAATATTTGGAACCGAAGTCTTCATTAAAGCTAAGTACCCCATGGGGAATCTTTTCTTGCCTCAGACCGATGTCAGAAAAAGTTAATAATTGTATTTCTTGTGGGAAGCAAATACCGCATAAGGATTTCCATTCCCTTTGCATACCTTGTTTGGGCCCAGACCACGACGTCTCGGCTGTCGCTGGCGCTACCTTCAATAAACGCACTATCAAGCATCGGGCGGAGTTCGCCCAACACTTTTTTGGTAAAGCTTTTGACTATAAAATGTCGTCGGACACTCCGACTACCGGTTTATCCAAAAAACGCAAGGAAAAGGACCGACATGCGAGGCCCGCGGTCTCCACCGACACCACGCCGAAACAGGCTCCACGTGGTCCGGTTCTCAGTGAGACGCCTTTGCAGTCCCTGACTACCGACGACACTCCTTCGGCGGTGTCTTCTGTACCCGAGACCGCTGGGTCATCGGCCCTTTCCCAGACTACAACCGAAGCTCCAGCTTATGCCGAGCCTACTAATGTGGACAGATCTACATCCACTCATGGTGTATTTAGG
The DNA here is from genome assembly GCF_019279795.1 of Protopterus annectens. Lineage (NCBI taxonomy): Eukaryota > Metazoa > Chordata > Ceratodontiformes > Protopteridae > Protopterus > Protopterus annectens. The sequence goes on from NC_056737.1 coordinate 401,668,546, forward strand.
CCTTCATCCTCTTTTTCTATTAAGGCCTTTACCAAATCCAAAGCAGCCAGGCATCACACTAGGCCTGCTGCACAAGGCCCTTCTCCTGGACCCATGCCTAAGAAACACATGCTTAAAATGGCTGAGGATCTAATAACTTTTATCAGAGGTTCTCAGCCCCCTCCTGACAAGAGACCCAGAGTGGAGGAAGATTCCCCCTCTTCTGATCAGGGATCCATTTTATCAGAGCATTCTGATGCTGAGGAACACTCTTATTCCCCTTTTGAGGATTCGGATGCAGAGCAGTCTATTCCGTCTGTATCCCCTCCAGAGGATTTTTCTTTTGGGGAAACCTTGAGGGAACACTTCCATTGGGAAGGCCAAGACTTTTCAGACTCCAAGAAAAGACTTAGGGAATTTCTTTGGTTACCTCAGCACAGACCTCTGGCTATTCCCCCTGTTTTGGAAGTACTGGATGATGTCTATTCGGAGGCTTGTTTTAATCCTGATTCACTGCCTCCTGCACCAGTTAAGCCTGATAGATATTACAGAGTACCCAGTTCTCACCAATTTCTCTACAAAGGCCATAATGCTGACCCTGAAACCATTTCACAAGGCCCTAAGGGAATAAAGGCCTCCACTGCCAAGAATCCATTACCTGCAGAAAGGGAATCTAGATCCCTAGAAAGGTGGGGTAAGAAGGTTTATACCTTGGCCACCCTAGCCATGAGGGCCTTAAACTGCCAGTTTCATATGATTAAATACCAACAGTTCCTGTTATCACAATTAAAAAACAAAATGTCTCAACCTGAACAACCAGATTTCAAAGAGTTACAGGATATGATGCATAGTGCAGAACAAGTGGGTAAACACACTTTACAATGTGGTTATGATGCCCTAGAGGCCTCCAGTAGAGCGGCTGCTACAGGATCAGTTATTCGCAGACATGCCTGGCTTAGAGAACAAAATCTGCCTGATCATGTGAAAGCAAAACTTCTTGATGCACCTTTACAAAAGGATGTTCTTTTTGGTACTAATGCTGAGGATATATTACGCAAAATGGAAGAGAAAGCCAAATCTATGCAAACTGTCAAAGCTTTCTTACAGGTCCAGCCACCACGATTTAGCAGGAATTGGCCATCAAAAAACTGGTCCTTTCCAGCCACTGACAAGCCCCAAAGAGGCAGATACAGACGCGGAAGGGGCAGAGGGCAATCACAAGGGTCATATAGAGGCAGACAATGGCAATCTACAGCACCAAGAGGTGGTGAAGACAGTGCACAACAATACAGGAAGCAAACTCAATGACTCCCTCATTTCCATGCCAAGCAAGTCTCAACTGGCAGCACCCTTGGGAGGGAAACTAGCATTATTTGCAAGCAATTGGCATATTGTCACAACAGACAAATGGATACTGGACATTATAAACAGAGGCTACAAATTTCAGTTTCACACTCTTCCAAAAAAGAGAGGCATGCCAAACCTACCACAAAATCAAAGGGTAGAGGCACAACTGCAAATTTCAAAGCTCCTAAACATGAGGGCTATACAAAAGGTACCTACGCACCAACAAGGTCAAGGTTTTTATTCAAGACTTTTCCTGGTACCAAGAAAAGGAACAGACTGGAGACCCATTCTGGACTTATCAATTCTAAACACATTTTTACTCGTACCAAAATTCAAGATGCTCACATTACAGCAACTTCTTCCCATGCTGGGCAAGGAGTTTTGGCTGGTAACATTGAACCTCAAGGAGGCATACCTGCATGTCCCAATAAGACAAAGCTGCAGAAGATACCTCAGATTTCTTGCAGGTTCAATCCACTATCAATTCTCTGCATTGCCCTTTGGCTTATCTACTGCGCCCAGAGTATTCACCAAGTGCCTGGCATCAGTGATTGCCTATTGCAGACTTCAAGGGATACAAATTTACCCTTATCTGGACGACTGCCTGATCCAAGTGGACAGCAAACATATACTACTGGAACATCTGGCATATGTGACACGGTTACTGCTCTCTCTGGGATACACCATCAACAAGGAGAAATCAGAGCTAACACCTTCTCAGAAAATAACCTTCCTGGGTGCCAGCTTGGACACAAACACCCAGATGGCATACCTTACGCCAGAAAAACAAGGGCAATTATCTCAGTACTTCAAAATACTAGCATAAAGTACCAGGCTTACTGCAAGGAAAATCCTGCAGGCTCTGGGATTCATGGCATCTTGCATTCTTCTAATCCCATATGCAAAGCTGCATATGAGGAAACTTCAATGGTACCTAAAAAAATCTATGGTCTCAACACAGTCACAGCTTGGAAGCAATCATTCCAATAATTCCCTGTCTACAAAAGGAATTCCTATGGTGGGTCCAAGCATGTCAAGTAAAGACAGGCCTCCCATTCTGCAAGCCTCAAGCAAAACAAGTCATAACCACAGACGCCTCAGATTACGCCTGGGGGGCGCACATGAAGGACAGGTGCATTCAGGGCAAATGGTCCCAAAAGGAAAAGCACCTTCACATCAATCAAAAAGAAATGCTGGCAGTAATAAATGCAATTACAGCTTTCAAGGACTTCCTGCATCCAGGACAATTGCTCATAAGAACAGACAACACCACAGTAATGTGGTACATAAACAAACAAGGAGGAACTCACTCATACCCCTTGTGCAGACTAGCCATGACTCTTTGGAACTTGGCTCTAGAAAGACAAATCGAACTTCAAGCACAGTACTTGCCAGGGATGGAAAACACACTGGCAGACACTCTGAGCAGAAATATGACAGATCCACACGAATGGAAGCTACATCCACAGGTATTTACGGAGATAGTACAAGCGTGGGGGAGGCCAGATATAGATCTTTTTGCCTCCCACAGAAACCATCAATTGAAAAGGTTTTGTTCAAGGAGCTACCATCCAAAGGCCTGGAAAGTGGACGCCCTTTCATTCAGTTGGACAACATGGACAGTTTATGCATTCCCACCTCTGCCTCTCCTGCCCAAGGTACTTTTGAAAGCAAGAACAGACAAACCGAGGATGATACTGATTGCTCCAGACTGGCCAAGGCAACACTGGTATCCACTCCTGAGGAGCCTAACACATACTCCTCCCTGGTCCCTGCCTCTAATACCTCTCCTGCTGACGCAGAACAACTACAAAACCCTTCACAGCCAGCTGAAAACACTCAACCTCGCTGCATGGAAAATTCCTTAACACCACATCAAACTCTACTCTCCAAGGAGGTGCAGGATGTCATTTTGGAGGCCAGAAGACCATCTACTAGAAAAGCTTACTCCGCAAAATGGAAGCGGTTTTGCTGTTGGAATGAGAAAAGGGGACAGGACCCTAAAAAATTGAACTTGCCTCAGGTTTTACAGTACCTAGCTGAACTACTGAGCAGTGGTCTTTCATTCTCTTCAATCAAAATACACGCCTCAGCCATTTCTGCAGAATACAACACGGATCCTCCTTTATTCTCACATCCACTCTTACGGCAGTTCCTCAGAGGGGCTAAGAATATAAGACCTCCAAGGAAACAACCAATACCAGCCTGGGACCTTAATTACATACTAGAAAAATTAACATTGCCTCCCTTTGAACCTGCTGCTTCAACAGATCTACAATATTTGTCCTGTAAAACAGCTTTCCTTCTGGCCATCACTTCAGCTCGTAGGGCTTCTGAACTACAGGCCCTCATGGCGGTGCAGCCATTCCTCATCTTCCATCAGGACAGGGTCTCCCTTCGTACCAACCCATCTTTTATGCCTAAAGTGGTATCTAGGGTAGCCTTAAACCAAGCCATACACCTTCCTACCTTTTATCATAACCCTCAAAACAAAGGGGAAAGGCTGCTTCACTCTTTAGACATCCATAGGCAGCTACGTTACTATTTGGACAGAACAAAGTCCTTCAGGAAATCAGACCAACTGTTAGTGTCCTATGCCGTAGGGGCTCCAGGAAAGCCAGTTACCAAACAGACCATTTCCAAGTGGATTGGCCACTGCATACGTTTTTGTTATTCCTATCATGGGAAACCTGTCCCTACTGGTATCAGACCTCACTCCACCAGGGCCACAGCCACCTCCACAGCCTTCCTCAGAGGTGTACCTACTAAGGAGATCTTGGAGGCAGCCACTTGGAGTTCTGTACATACCTTCACTAAACACTACCATCTCCCCTTATATTCCAGAACAAGAGCAGGCTTTGCCACTGCTGTTTTGCAGGGCATTCTGGCTCAACCCAGTTCCTCATAGCACCTGCCACCCTATGCATAGCTTTGGGACTCTACCCATCTGTCATTACTGCAGCTGTATGCACGATGAACATAGTACAGTTTTGTACCTACCATAAATGTAGATGTTCGAGTGCGAATACAGCTGCAGTACAGGTTTCCCTCCCTCCTTCCCCACTTGGTAAGGGCATGGGGCCTAACATCCTCTTCATAATGCCTGACTGGGTTATCCTGCTATGTTTTATTTGCTTACAACCACTGATTTTGGATTATATTGCATTGCTTGTATATGGAAATAAGCATTATTTATGTATTGCCTTCCTTCTGGGGGCACCTGACATCTGGGGCAAGAAAGACTGAAGAACATGGCGTCAGCTGTGTCTTATATACTCTGGCCTTCCTGACGTCAGAAGAGTACGCGACAACAGCCGACGCCGGACCAAGACTTTGGAATTCGGCCGACCGAGGGACCGCCTGACGGCTGAAAACCCATCTGTCATTACTGCAGCTGTATTCGCACTCGAACATCTACATTTATGGTAGGTACAAAACTGTACTTTTTCATGCTTCACATTTAAATGTTCCTGGAAATTTTTTTTGACACTAGGTTTAGAATTTTCTGTCAGAATCTTCAGATTGTGCCCTTTCCTAAATGTAATGATAGGGTATTTACCTATTTTCCTTGATATATTCCTATCGCTGGTAAGGAGTTCCTGGTTTTTATACAATATACTCCTAATAGCTTGGGCTTCTAAGTTGAAACTAAAAATGAAGCTCAAGTTATAATGTGGTCCCAACCTACTGTCCTTTGTTAATGCCAGTAAACGTCCTTCTGCCGTGTTCCCTTCCTCCAATCGGGGAGTAGGTGAAGCTTCTAAAATATAAGAGTTTGACAATATAGGTTTAAAAATACCTATACTGCATTTATTGCTAACCTCAGATTTAATTTCTAAAAGTAGGTCCCTAAGATAACCCCTTTTGAGGAACATTGCTTTCAATGTTTCACATTCTTCTTCGAATTGATCTTGTTCTGTAGTCATCCTTGCTGCACGCACCAGCTGCCCCATCACCACTGATTTTTTCTGGTGGAAAGGGTGGGCACTGGTGTAGTGGAGAAAACAATTTGAATAGGTCTTTTTCCTATATATGCGTGCTCTATAATTGTGTTGAACACGGTCTTTCGATAATTCGACATCCAAATAATTAATAATGTTACTGTCAAACTGACTAGTAAAGTGTAAATAAGGATAAGGAATAAGAATAAGGAATGGGAATTTAATATTTTTAACTTTACCAAGCTGGAATTAGACCCCTTGTTGATAGAAGTCGTTTCTAAGGGGCTGACTTTTGTTCCTTCACATACAGTAGATTTGGCCAAATTGTTAATTGACTTCAAGTTGTATATAAGGAAACTCAATCTTTGCATTTTATTGAGTAGTGGAGATTTTAGAGAGATACAACATTTACAAGTCCCTAGCACTTTTAATCCACCAACCCATCCAACACTATCACTATTTGATAGAATGTGTGAGATGGATTTTAGAGCACTAAGTAATATGACACAGAAATCTAGCAATTAAGTTAATTTAACTAGGGAACAGAGGGATGCCCTGATGAATTTCAGTCATCTTCCAGTACTTCTGATGAAATCAGACAAAGGTGGAGGATGATCTTAATGGATTTAGAAGGTTACACTAACCAAATGAACAAAGTACTAGAAGGGGAAGCATACATTAATGTAAGTTTAAATGAAGTGAACATAGCTTATAACAGAATAAGAACTTACTTAAATGATTTATTTATAGATTCATCAATTGATTTGAATACATTTAATTATCAATGGTTTCACCTAAAATGCCAGTACTGTTCGGTGTCCCTAAAATCCATAAATATCAGGCTAACCCCCCTATGCGTGCTTTAGTTGATGCCAGACAATCTATTACTTACCCCTGTGCAATAGTTATAGACAATGTAATGAAAAAATACATTGCACTTGAACCACAGATCTATAAAGACTCGTGGTCCTTTTTGGATAACATTAACAACCTAGATTATAAAGTAGAATACAACTTTTTGACAATTGATGTATGCGATTTGTACACGGTCATTCCTCAAGACACTGTGTTTGAATGGGTGATAGACCACATTAGATCAAAAGGAGCAGATCAAACTGACATGAATCTAGTGGATGAACTGTTGGGGATTGTTCTAGCAAACAATTACATATGTTTGACAACAAATTCTATTTGCAAAAAATTGGTGTGACGAAGGAGTCCCCTTGCGGAGCGAGCTTCGCGAACCTAGTGATGGCTCACTGAGAACACAGAGTTATTTTGGATAACACCAAAGTTAAACAGTATCTATATTATTATACCCGCTTTTTGGATGACATATTTATGATCATCAAAGGGGACTCAAAAATAGCGCAGGAGCTAGTTGATAGGGTCAACAATTCCACACCATTTTTACACTTTACTAGTCAGTTTGACAGTGACATTATTAATTATTTGGATGTTGAATTATCGAAAGACCATGTTCAACAAAATTATAGAGCACGCATATAAAGGAAAAAGACCTATTCAAATTGTTTTCTCCACTACACTAGCACCCACCCATTCCACCAGAAGAAATCAGTGATGAAGGGGCAGCTGGTGCGTGACGCAAGGATGACTACAGAACAAGATCAATTCGAATAAGAATGTGAAACATTGAAAGCAATGTTCCTCAAAATGGGGTAATCCTAGGGACCTACTTTTCGAACTTATAACTGAGGTTAGCAACAAAATGTAGTATGGTTATTTTTAAACCTATATTGTCGAACTCTTATATTTTAGAAGCTTCACCTACTCCCCGATTGGAGGAAGGGAACAAGGCAGAAGGAAGTTTACTGGGATTGACAAAGGATACTAGGTCGGGACCACATTATAACTTGAGTTTTATTTTTAGTTTCAACTTAGAAGCCCAAGCTATTAGGAGTATATTGTATAAAAACTGGGAACTCCTTACCAGCAATAGGGATATAGCAAGGAAAATAGGTGAATACCCTATTATTACATATAGGAAAGGGCACAATCTGAAGACCCTGACAGAAAATTCTAAATCTAGTGTCAAAAAATTTCCAGGAACATTTAAATGTGAAGCATGTAAACATATAGACACTGGTATCAAATTTACAATAAAGGGGAAGCACTATTATAATAGGGACAACTTTAATTGTAATTTTAAGTTGTTAATCTACCTGGCTCAGTGTTAAAGCTGCCCAGCATTCTACGTAAGTGAGACCGACCATAGATTGAGAGAAAGAGTTTATGAACACTCCTATTATATCAGTAGGGGTAAACAAGAAAGCCCCCTTGCTAGGCATTGTATGGAATTTTCAGGTCATATCTTTAAATTTCAAGTTATAGACTCAATTAAGACTGACCTTCGAGGGGGACCTTATTCTTTACTACTGGAAGAATTAGAACTGCTGTGGCAACTTAGATTGAATTCCCACCACCCACCAGGCCTGAATGAGGCCTGTTCAATGGCATGTATTTTGAAATTCAACAACCTTTTGAGGCAAACTAACTACTAGTAGAGGGAAGCACTACTAGTTTTAAGTAGAATGATGTCCCATACTTAGAAATTATGTTTGATATTATGTATTACTATTTTAATGTTATATTTCTGTGACTTTATTTATTAACATAAATTCATGATTTATGATTGTGAATGAACCTATATATTCTTGCTTAGGTCACTGTTTTTACTTACATCGTGAATTTGTGGATTTATTTAGGATATTATTAGATAGTTTAACCTGCCAAATTGAATGCTGAGCATTACAGTTTGCACCACCAGTTATTCACCAATCAACTTTTTATATTAAAGTTTTTATATTAATTTTTTATATTATGACGGATAGTTTAAATATCAATTTATAATACAAATGTTACACTAATATAGAGTGAATATCAGCGAATTAACTGGTGTACAAGATTAGGAAGAATTTGATTTTATTATAGCTTTAAATAAATAAATAAATAAATAATATATATATATATATATATATATATATATATATATTTTTTTTTTTTTAACAATGCATTAGTTTTCAATACTGGATTGTACCTTTAATTGTTCAAGTATGTGTAATTAATTACTTAAGGGTGTGACTATTTAAGTATGGATGTACTGAATTGATTTTGTCTGATGAAGTTTAGTCTATGTATTAAACGAAAAGCGCTTAACATTTTTTATTAAAGTGGAATGCGTACAGTACTCTCCTTTCTTTTTGTTGTTTTCACACTAGTTTGGTCTTCGATTCAGTCATAATTATTGTCATGTAGTCTTCACACAAATACCATCTATTTATATGAAATGTACTTCTTCCATTTTGGAATGATCCTACCTCCAACCTCTTTTTTCTCCATTGTCGTATTCTTTGCTTTCATAACAGTCAGTTTAGATTTTGATTTCCACTCAACTTTCTAATAATAGATGAGATAGTTAGGCAGTTCCATCTAGTATAACTCTTTGAAGACATGCAGTGATGACATTTGTTTGATTTATTGGTTGCAAATTTAGCTATTTTGTCAAAATATTACTCTAGCTTTGTTAATATGATAGCCTATAAATTATTGGAAAAGGGACATGCATAGAGAAGAGTTGACTTTTGTTTTTCTTACATACTCTCTAAGAAATAGCTTGACTCTGTACAGCAGTCCCAGTTTTTGGTCTTTTTTATATGCTCATCAAAAAAAGTGTAAATCATGTAACGTCTCCATTCTGGGCCACTAATCAAGGAGCCTGAATCCTCACTACAGACACTGGAGAGGGACATTCACTTGGAAAAAAAATGTATACACCCAGTGTTTCTGATGCAGCTGTCTACATCACGCAGTTTCTCTTAAGAACATTCAAGGATGCACTCAGTCTGGGGTCTGGATTTGTCTCTCTCCCCCTCTCTCCAGAGCCACAATGAGACTCCCCTTGCTGTATAGTTGAGTGCTCGTGTCCAAGTCAAGTCCTTCAGCACCCTCTCTGTGGAACCTGTGCTTTGTGTCTGTGCTCCAAGCAGGTGACACTCACGCTCTTGGAGATTTGATTTGTACACACACACACACACACACACACACACAGACACACACACACACACACACCTGGGAAAGGCTGGTACAGATTTACTAGCTATGCCCCCTTCTGCCCAGACTATAAGGTAGTTATACCACCATCAGACAGTCCAAAGCCAGCTACTCTAGGGCTCTTACAAGGTTACCCAATTATACTGAATGAAATTAATATTAATACAAATGATAGTGTTTGGCCAATGCATTAAGGCTTTCAGGAGTGGCCACAGTGTTACCAAATAGATGTAAGTTCTTTCAAAGTAAAGTTTAAAATAGTATCTAAAGGGCCAGCCACAATGAAAAGTTTAAATATATTTAATAATAAATAATAAAAGAACATGGAAATACTAAATATTTATTTACAATAAACACCAGAGTTTCAGTCACAAGAAATATTAAAATAACACAGATGAATAGATTCACACAGATACAGTAAAACAGTACTTAACTAATCTCGCTATATTTTCTGGACTGATCTAAAGAATTACTATTCCCTGGTTCACTGAGGGGTCCTTCCTTGTCAGGTTCTAAAAACAGAGTGCTCTGAGACTTCAGTCTCATCTAGTATTAAAATATAATTTTTAGTGATGGATTACAGAATGACATCACATACATCTGCTCATCTGACTTCAGGTTCCATTGCTACCCCTCTTGGCTAGAAGCTGTCAGGATTTAAGCACATATGTGTCAATAATACACACACAGAGAGCCTTGCTAAGATCTGCTGCAGCTCCTGGAAGTCATAAAACAATTTCAAACCTCCACCCTTCCAGAGTAGCAATTGGTTCACCCCAAAGACAATGCCCAGCATTCTACGTAAGTAAGACCGACCATAGATTGAGAGAAAGAGTTTATGAACACTCCTATTATATCAGTAGGGGTAAACAAGAAAGCCCCCTTGCTAGGCATTGTATGGAATTTTCAGGTCATATCTTTAAATTTTAAGTTATAGACTCAGTTAAGACTGACATTCGAGGGGAACCTTATTCTTTACTACTGGAAGAATTAGAACTGCTGTGGCAACTTATATTGAATTCCCACCACCCACCAGGCCTGAATGAGGCCTGTTCAATGGCATGTATTTTGAAATTCAACAACCTTTTGAGGCAAACCAACTACTAGTAGAGGGAAGCACTACTAGTTATAAGTAGAATGATGTCCCGTACTTAGAAATTATGTTTGATATTATGTATTACTATTTTAATGTTATATTTCTGTGACTTTATTTATTAACATAAATTCATGATTTATGATTGTGAATGAACCTATATATTCTTGCTTAGGTCACTGTTTTTACTTACATCGTGAATTTGTGGATTTATTTAGGATGTTATTAGATAGTTTAACCTGCCAAATTGAATGCTGAGCATTACAGTTTGCACCAACAGTTATTCACCAATCAACTTTTTATATTAAAGTTTTTATATTAATTTTTTATATTATGACAGATAGTTTAAATATCAATTTATAATACAAATGTTACATTAATATACAGTGAATATCAGCGAATTAACTGGTGTACAAGATTAGGAACAATTTGATTTTATTATAGCTTTAAATATATATATATATATATATATATATATATATATATATATATATTTTTTTTTTTTTTTTTTTTTTTTAACAATGCATTAGTTTTCAATACTGGATTGTACCTTTAATTGTTCAAGTATGTGTAATTAATTAGTTAAGGGTGTGACTATTTAAGTATGGATGTACCGAATTGATTTTGTCTGATGAAGTTTAGTCTATGTATTAAACGAAAAGCGCTTAACATTTTTTATTAAAGTGGAATTCGTACAGTACTCTCCTTTCTTTTTGTTGTTTTCGCACTAGTTTGGTCTTCGATTCGGTCATAATTATTGTCATGTAGTCTTCACACAAATACCATCTATTTATATGAAATGTACTTCTTCCATTTTGGAATGATCCTACCTCCAACCTCTTTTTTCTCCTTTATCGTATTCTTTGCTTTCATAACAGTCAGTTTAGATTTTGATTTCCACTCAACTTTCTAATAATAGATGAGATAGTTAGGCAGTTCCATCTAGTATAACTCTTTGAAGGCATGCAGTGATGAAGTTTGTTTGGTTTATTGGTTGCAAATTTAGCTATTTTGTCAAAATATTACTCTAGCTTTGTTAATATGATAGCCTATAAATTATTGGAAAAGGGACATGCATAGAGAAGAGTTGACTTTTGTTTTTCTTACATGCTCTGTAAGAAATAGCTTGACTCTGTACAGCAGTCCCAGTTTTTGGTCTTTTTTATATGCCCATCAAAAAAAGTGTAAATCATGTAACGTCTCCATTCTGGGCCACTAATCAAGGAGCCTGAATCCTCACTACAGACACTGGAGAGGGACATTCACTTGGAAAAAAAATGGATACACCCAGTGTTTCTGATGCAGCTGTCTACATCACGCACAGTTTCTCTTAAGAACATACAGGGATGCACTCAGTCTGGGGTCTGGATTTGTCTCTCTCCCCCTCTCTCCAGAGCCACAATGAGACTCCCCTTGCTGTAGAGTTGAGTCCTCGTGTCCAAGTCAAGTCCTTCAGCACCCTCTCTGTGGAACCTGTGCTTTGTGTCTGTGCTCCAAGCAGGTGACACTCACGCTCTTGGAGATTTGATTTGTACACGCGCACACACACACACACACACACACACACCCCTGGGAAAGGCTGGTACAGATTTACTAGCTATGCCCCCTTCTGCCCAGACTATAAGGTAGTTAAACCACCATCAGACACTCCAAGGCCAGCTACTCTAGGGCTCTTACAAGGTTACCCAATTATACTGAATGAAATTAATATTAATACAAATGATAGTGTTTGGCCAATGCATTAAGGCTTTCAGGAGTGGCCACAGTGTTACCAAATAGATGTAAGTTCGTTCAAAGTAAAGTTTAAAATAGTATCTAAAGGGCTAGCCACAATGAAAAGTTTAAATATATTTAATAATAAATAATAAAAGAACATGGAAATACTAAATATTTATTTACAATAAACACCAGAGTTTCAATCACAAGAAATATTAAAATAACACAGATGAATAGATTCACACAGATACAGTAAAACAGTACTTAACTAGTCTCGCTATATTTTCTGGACTGATCTATAGAATTACTATTCCCTGGTTCACTGAGGGGTCCTTCCTTGTCAGGTTCTAAAACCAGAGTGCTCTGAGACTTCAGTCTCATCTAGTATTAAAATATCTTTTTTGGTGATGGATTACAGAATGACATCACATACATCTGCTTATCTGACTTCAGGTTCCAATGCTACCCCTCTTGGCTAGAAGCTGTCAGGATTTAAGCACATATGTGTCAATAATACACACACACAGAGCCTTGCTAAGATCTGCTGCAGCTCCTGGAAGTCATAAAACAATTTCAAACCTCCACCCTTCCAGAGTAGCAATTGGTTCACCCCAAAGACAATGCAGAAAGTTTCCTAGTACTGACTTTTTGTCTCTGGCTGCATTGAGAACTGTACGATGCATTTTTATGGCCTAGGCCCAGTAATTTAATTTCAGAACATTTTTCAAAGTTAACTGCTCCTGGATTGTGATTAACCTGTTCTCTTCCAGTATCCTCTGTTAAAACATATACATTTAATTCAGTTACAATAATACATGTATATTTCTGTCCAGCAGTGCACACTGTTGGTACTTTTTTAACACAAGCAGCTTTACAAATACATTTTTCAACACAAGCATCTGTACAAATCAGTTTGCTGTACAAATGACATTCAATTCTTTATAAAATTCCAGCTAGCTTTGCTGGCATATGTTGCACATCCACTGCCCTACTTCTCCTGGCATAGCTGGCAATACCTCACATTGTCACAGATCAAGTTTTTGTTTTTCATCAACAATAGCGCCTAATAGTGTTCTGTAAGTGACTACATTGATCTGAGTATTATTGGCAGATGGAATGGTAGAGATGTTTTTGTTATCTGAATATGTCTTGGATGTCAGCGGCCAAATATGGAACCCTGTGGAACCTCCAGTGTTGATTGGTTGGAAGGAGGGGGATATGCCATTTCACAAACTAACTTCAATTGGAGAGAAAATTGGAGAGATCACTGTTGAAACAGATGATGGTGATGGTTGAGTTTCCTAAATTTGTGACTTTATGAAAAAAGTTTTGGTGGGATATGGTGTCAATTTCTTTGGATTCATGTAGACATAGATTGAAGATGAGATTACCGTTATTTCTTAAGTAGTTGATGGTGTTAAGGAAGCTATGAAGTTCAGTGTTTTTGCTATGGTTTGGATGGAAACCATGCTTAGTTGGTGAAAGTAGGTTATTATCCAAGGGATGGAGTTGTGGGTGTACACATTTTTCAAGAACCTTAGAGAGTGAAGAAAGGATAACAACTGATCTATAGATAGACAGTTCAGTGGAAAGATCTCTTTTCTCTAGGGGTAAAATGTAGGATTGTTTCCAGATGCATGGCACATAGGCTTCCTAAATAGATTTGGAAGCATTTGCACAGCAAAATGCCTTGTCTTTTATGCTGACATCTTATGCTCTTGTTGGTGTAATAATACCACTGCTAAACAAGAATATAATTAAGCAAAATGTGGCAAGAGTTGGAGTCATTTGAGCTCTGCCATTTCTCATTATATAGTAAGACAAGCAGTAGACCCTTAGAACAAAAGGTCCCTTGGAGGTTTGAGAGCAGTGTTGCTTTCTGTTTACTGTCATCCTCTTTCCCCTGAAATCTAGACATGCTGCCAAAGAACTTTGAACAGTGTATAAACTCTGTATGCTATAACTAATGTGGTATGAGTTTTCAAGCCCCTTTTTACAGGGGGACATTTTAATCAAAGGCTAGCAAAAGCATAAGTTAAAAACAGATGACTTGGAGGAAGTATAGGGCAACCCCCTACAGCTGTCACTCTTTTAAAACATACTACAAGAATACGCACTCTGTGTTACTGCAGGGCTCTTGGCAAGACATTCCATGTATTAAAACTGACTTTGCAAACCTTACAGTTACTTTAAGAACATAATGGGTGTGCTGCAGAAAGAAGTTACCACATTGAGATATATGGGTATAGGTAGACTAAACTGCAATTAATATAAAAACACAATGTCATTATGTAAACTTTTTTATTTGTTTGTTTTTCTTCAGCGACTGGAGGGCCAAGTTGAAGTGAGAAAAATGGAAATGGAGGATTTGCAGGCTCAGGCCCCTATCCTGCGACAGGAAGGCCAGAGTGTAGTGGATGGAGACGATATTGAACAGAACATCAAAGCAAAATTTCTTCAGCTCATGATTCCCTTAAAGGAAAGGCATGACAAACTAAAAGGTTCTAAAGAAGTATATCAGTTCTTTCGAGATTTGGCAGATGAAGAGGTGAGTTATAATCATGAAAAAAAGTCATAACAAATGTACCAGTGTCTTCATTGCAAATAATTTAACTTTACAGTTCATTCATTTAAAATATTTCTACTTAATTCCTTCAAGAAATTAGAATGCTGTACTGTTTATAGCAGTTGGTTTCATTTTAGAGTGAAGTCAGGCAGAAAACTATGAATCTGTGTTACTAAACATAAGATGCTTCTACTTAATTGCTTCAAAAATAGGAGGTGCCCTTTTAAATTTATTACCTATAGTAGTTTGTTTTATGAACGATAGAACACAATGAAACCAGTGTTAGCAAATAAAACTAACATTTTCCTGGAGTAATGTGTTTGTGTGAGTAAGTTCCTTGGGTACTTAAACAGAAGTATTGTGGCTTTTCAGTTAAAGCTATTTGTCCACCTATTATTGTGACTGCTACCTTAGGTCATAGCCAATCTTATTCCTAGGGTGCCATTCTACCAGGGGCACTTGTGTAGCAAGTAGACATATTTCCTTACTGATATATTTTATTTCTTTTCCCCAAGGAAAAAAAGGAGGAAAAACAACTGCTGCCATGGCAGGGGCACCTTATATGAAAAGTATAAGTTTAATGCTTCTAGTATTGTCCCGCCCATAAACTGCCAGAGTTGTGATTCTTTGTGTTGCTCATCTGTAGGACAATGCTGGAAGTGCAGAAGTTATGGCACTTTTCATACAGAGTAATCCTGCCCGGACAGGAAATGTGAACATTTTGAATGGTTGATTGGTAAGAGGGGTAGCAGTGACAGCTAAAAAACTCACCCACATTGAGCCTGCAGCTGACAGTCTCAGCTGTACCACATTTCACAGTACATGCAAGGCCTACTGATTGGACAATTCCTCTGTGGAATGCAAGGCCAAACTACAATAATAACAGAAGATGGCGGAGTAAGCAGTGACTGTACTCTAGGAATTGCTGAGTGAGATTTGCTCACACAGCAATGTTTACATGATGAGTGATTTTTTTTCCCAAAAATCAGTGTGTTCCAATGAGTTAGTAGACTGGCATGAAACTAGATATATTTTTTTGATTTCCTTATAATTATAAGATGCATACACAGAAGGTAAATGCCCTTTTTTGGGGTAGGTTTGAGAAGGCATGCTGCATGTGAAACTACAGGGTTGTGAACATGGTTATTGCTGAGTAGTAATGACGTGGCTTGCTGGGAGTATCAGTGTGTATGTGTCTAACAGAAGCAAGTTGAAATATGCTACTGTAATTGTAGACACCAGAAGAACACCAAAAATATATATCATTATTTGCAGGCAGGTGATGTATGAACGCAAATGGCAGTTACAGGATCACTTCTGAATGATTATTGGTATGAATTGTTGGGAGGACAGCATCTGCCAAAGAGCAATGCATCCATTATATTTGTGATTCCTTGGTATTTAGACATAGTGTACACTGTAAGGAAGGGTGCATTCTACTGGGACAATGTTTGTTTTACACATAAGTATCTTAATACAAGTCACTGAGTTTGTTGTGAACTGTCTTTAGGAAAATTATATATGGCCTCATTTATATACAGCTAGTAAATCCAGTGTTTCAAAGGGCTTTTCTTGTTAGTCTGGCACCTGTGTTTGGTTTTTGTTGTGGGGGAGTACTGTTTGACCTCTGCACAAAAGGCCAATAAAACTAATGTCCAATACGTATGTACGAAAGCATCATTATGTCAGCAGAAAAGTATATATTTCACAATCTGGAATATATATTTTTTCATTTATAACATGCAGTGCTTTCAAATGGCTAAAGCTGCGGCATCTGATCCAACAGTGTGCTGCAGTGAAAACTCTTAAGTTACAATAGTGGTCTTAAGTGTGTTTTTAGCTTAATACCGTGTTACTGACTGAAAGTTTTGTTATGACCTCTCAAATGAACACAGAGATGTAGCCTTTCAAACAGAAGCCCCATTGACTTTAGCTCATCGGCCTTTAATGACAGTCTGAAATTATCTGTTATAGTCTGTCTTCATTTTGTGTGTTGAAGTGAATTTCTGATCAAATATAAAAAAGTGCTGCATTTCACAAGCAAGATGTGTGGGGTTTGTTGTGGATTTGGGTAGAATGTTTGTGGAAAGCAAGCTTTCACTGGCACATTTGGCACAGCATGTAGCATGTCACGTCAAGTAGTTTGCTGTCAGTGTTTGGTTGTCTGGTTGAGCTCCTGACTGTGGTTCTTTCTGTGTGGATTCTGCATGTCCTCCCTGTCTCTGAGTGGGATTTATCCAGATGCCCTAGCTTTCCTCTAACATTCCAAAGACCTGCTGTAGGTAAATTGGCTTTCCTTCAGTTTGACTGCAGCTAACTACATAGATGGCACAGTGAGTTTTTTTTCTCCTCAAAGCAAAATGTTCTCTGGGTTGGCGTGTCTTCTCTGCACAGTCTGCATGATCTCGCTGTGATTGAGCTACCTTCTGTACAGAGTCTGCGTGACCTTCCTGTGACTGGGCTACCTTCTGTGCAGAGTCTGCATGACCTCCCTGTGACTGGGCTACCTTCTGTGCAGAGTCTGCATAATCTCCCTGTGACTGGGCTACCTTCTGTGCAGAGTCTGCATGATCTCCCTGTGACTGGGCTACCTTCTGTACAGAGTTTGCATAATCTCCCTGTGATTGGGCTACCTTCTGTGCAGAGTGTGCATAATCTCCCTGTGATTGGGCTACCTTCTGTGCAGAGTGTGCATAATCTCCCAGTGATTGGGCTACCTTCTGTGCAGAGTCTGCATAATTTCCCTGTGATTGGGCTACCTTCTGTGCAGAGTCTGCATGATCTCCCTGTGTTGTATGTATTTCCTGCAGGTTTTTCCCTCCATCCCAAAGGTATGTCGCAAATGGATTGGCAACTCTAAATTGTCTTTTGGTGGGGGGGGGGGGGTGTATGTGAAACAGAAAGGCCTGTCAATATATTTGCTTTCACTACTTGCCTAACAAACTATATGGTTAGTTTCAGTTGTTCATGAGGTTGACAGCACTAGACAAATGGATAGAAGTCTGCATGCAGTGTATATGTGCTTGTGCATGTGCAGTCCAAATGTCTTCTTGAACTCTTCCCATTCTGTTATCTTTCCCTGTCTAATTATTTGTTCCCAATACCTTGGTTCCTTTGCCAGCTTCCCCTTGTAAATTCTAACCCTCTCTTGCCTATTCTGTGAACCTCTAATTGCAGTCATCCCTATTGGCAGAATCTCCTTTCTCCAGTCTCATGTATGCCTAGTTCTTAGTATACTTTCTGTTACTTTATGAATATGTTCAGAGTATAGGCAAAGGGAAACACACTCTCTTAGCTAAACTTAACTTAGCCTATAACAAAGTAGCCAGATTCTCTGCACAACATACTTATAAAACTCATCACTGTATCTCACTTAAACACTTAAACTTACTGGAACTAACTAACCTGCTACTGCTCTCTGTTTCAGATTTTACACTCCATAATTAATGAACCTCTCTACTGCCCTAATATATCTTCCCTCATAACCAACTATTCTCCTACTAGATCACTCCGCAGCTCTGACCAAGACTTACTACTTATCTATAAACCTGGGACAAAAATGGGAAGCAACCTATATAGTTACCATCCTGTCATAGCATGGAATAAGCTTCCACTTCAAATTAGATTACTAAATCAACCAAAACTATACAAAGCAGTCGCTAAAGAACACCTAAAAACACTCTGGTCCTGCCACTGTAATCATCCACCATGAACCGTTTCCCCTTTACCTTACTCACTGCCTGATCACTTCTCCTAATCTTTAACTACTACTCTCTCGCTGTCTAAACATTTCTACTCCTCCTGGACTATCTGTATTCTTCCAAACTCCAACTCCATACTCCTCAGCATAATCACTCTTTCTAACATACCTCCTTTGAAATCTTGATTTAAAGCATCCTATGTCTGCACTGAAGAAATACTTAGACTGCGGACATGTCTATTGCATACATGTCTATTTCTCAGTTGACTGCAGTATTAATTGACTTGTAAACATTTGATAATTGTATAATTGTTGTAAATACCAGCTAAAATATCTTTGTCATTTCCTTTTTGATTTTGCTTTAAATTGTTTTACTGTACTGTTTGATGTTATGTATTACTGTAGCTTAAAATAGTTTTTTTCCTGGAGCTTTTCTCCCAGGGCCTCCTCTGAAAAAGGGCTAATTGCAGCTCAGTCGGACTACTCTCAGTCGACAAATGTAAAATAAAATAAATAATAAATAAATAAAATGTTATTGTGTATGACTGCTGTTTTTCTCTTTAAGGATCTGCATCCAAAATCCCACTGTTTCCTTATATCTTGAATTTCCGCCTCCTTCATCACCATCCCTTTCCACTTTCAATTGTAGCTTTCTGCTTATGTTATGTATAAGAGCCTTAACAGTGTAGCTCTAAAATGTCCCTTCAAATCAGGTAATCCTAAACTTCGTTTTTCTTTTGGAAGGATCAACTTATTCCACTTGACTCTTGCCCTCTTCCCCTCCCACATAAAATTCTTCAACTCTTCATTTATTTAGTATCCGCAACTTCTCTGGTTGACAAAAATATTCCTGGCCAACTTATGTATCCTACTATCCATAACTATAGGCAGGAGCTTGCAGTTTCTCAGTTTTTCTGTTTTCTTTTGTTTAGTCTCTTCCCACATGTCCTTAGCTACAGTAACAGTGTCTTTTTTAACCCATTCTCCTAAATAATTCATTTTAACATGCCCCATAAGTGTGAGTATTGAACCAGTTCATGTGTGGGTACTTAGTTTACAGTTATAGCCTTTGTTTTATCTTCATTAATTTTATTTACAGAAAAAAGGAACTGTGCCAGAATGTTCCACAACAATAAGATGTCCTTTTCTAGTTCTGTTAGGTACAAAATATCATCTGCAAATAAAGCCAACTTTTCTTAAATACTATGCCAATTATATCCTTGAATTTTTGAGTCGCTTATTTTCTTTGCCAATGCTTCTAAATATAATGCAAATAACAAAGGGGAAAGATAACACCCCTGTCTGCGTTCTCTGTTCAGACACCACGTATCAGGAGGAATCCTGCCAGTTTGACTTTTGCCTCCAACCCCTCATATATTCTCCTAATTAATCTTATTATTTTATCAGGAAATGCAGATGCTTCCTTTGCCCTACTCATAAAATCCCAGCATACTCTCTCGAATGCTTTCTCTGCATCAAGACCCACCAACAACAGCGGTGTTTTCCTACATTCTGCTTCCCTCTGAATCATCATTGTTCTAATAATGTTAAATGTTGCCTCCCCTCCACAGAACCACATTGATCCATGTCTAGCAATTTTGGCAACACCTTTGCCATTCTTTTAGTCATAATATTTATTTATTTTATTTTATTTTATTTATGTATCATTTGTTTACCGGGAAAGTCCAACTTGGAACAAAGCTAATTTTCAGCAGCGTCTCTATAATAGACATAAATACTTATAGTTTAAAATTGAAATGGGGCGATATAGGTTCATAGGTACATAGGCTGGTACTAGGCTATCAGCACTAGGGCCTATACAAGCCTAGCCATAACAATTCCCTGGCTATTTCTTCCCACACTATTTACTTCCCTGGACCTCTGTCTAGCAGTGCGACTGACGTGATCCCCGGAGTGAATTTCCTTTCTCCTATCCAATCGTCAAGGTTCCTTTTGAAGAGGGCCAAAGAGGCACTCTGCTTGACATGTATGGGCAATCTATTCCAGAGTCTGTGGAGTCTCTGGGTCAGGAACCTATCCCTCCAGCATGTTTTGTTTATTGTGATGACAAGGTTTAGATCCTTGGAGTGTGTGGCTCTGAGGGATTGGGATTTATTTAAGTGTAGCATGTCCAACAGCTCTGGGTTTGACATGGCCTTGTATGTTAAGCAGAGATTGCCTCTGAGTAGACGATATGCGACAGAGTATAGCTGGAGTTTTTTAAGACAGTCAGTGTAGGGCATCAGCTTTAGGCCTGTGATTCTTTTAGTGAGGTATTTTTGTGGCCTTTCCAGTTGTTGCAGATGTCTTGAGAGGTACATACCAAATGGGGCATTGTATTCTATAATGGGTCTATTGAGGGATGAGTACAGTGGGACAATGACCTCCTTTTTTCTGGATGAAAAGCCCTTAGTGATGAGGTGTGCCACATAGAAGGATTTCCTGATTGTTGTGGCGATGTGGTTATCGAAGGTGAGACCACTGTCCACCTGTGTCCTTAAGTCTCTTATAACACTTTCGGTATTTAGTGTACTGCCACCTATATGGTAATTCACAGGTACATGTTTTTTTCCCAAAGGGGATAACTATACATTTCTTGGCATTGAGCTTGAGCCCATGGCTCTGGCACCAAGCATCTGTTTCTGTAAGGCCCTTTTGTAGAGTATCCACATCATTTGGGAATTCAGTAATGGCTCCCAGTTTGCAGTCATCTGCGAACTTTGTTAGCCAGAGTCCCTTAGTGTTGGCCTGTACTTCAGAGAAGTAGATGCCAAACAAGAGCGGTCCCAGGACTGAACCCTGAGGTACTCCACTTGTCACTTGTCTGGAGCTGGATTTGGAGTCGACTACTTTTACAGTGTGGGTTCTATCAGTAAGCCAGTTATTAACCCATTGGGTGATGTAGGGATTAATGCCCAGCTTAGTAAGTTTATCTATGATTCCAGATGGTGTTGAAGGCCTTGACGATGTCCAGATAGGCTATGTGGACTACCTTACTTTTGTCCATGGCTCTGGAGACTGATTCAAAGAAGTCAATCAGGTTCAGGAGACAAGATTGGCCCTTCATGAACCCAAACTGGGTGGGATCCAGTGTTTGAAGGTTGCCAATGTCTTTGTTTATAAGTTCATGATAATATGCTCCATGGCTTTGCAGATAAGGCTCGTCAGACTGATGTGACGGTAGTTTCTGGGATCCAAGGTGGATCCCCCCCTTGTGAAGTGGGATAACTGTAGCTCTGCACCACTCAGTGGGCACGAAACCTAAGGTGAGGCTATGATTAAACATGACACTTAGGTGAGGTGCCAGTTCATATTGTAGTTCATGTAGTACACAGCCCGGGATGTCATCTGGTCCCATCATGGATGCTGTATTCTTAACTTTGAAGAGTGCATTTTTTACCTATGTGGTCATTATTACCGGAATTTAGCAATCTTCCGGTATTGAGATGGGCCATTTAGGGGGTGAGAGGGGGATGAAGTTGGCACTGAATCGATCTGCTTTGAGATGCATATGAAACTGGATCTGATGGGTCTCTACTGTGTTTAGTTGTTACTGCCACCGCAGCTTTTTTCCAGGATGTTGGTGCTTCCCTTTCTTTTAATATACTGTTAAAACCTTCTAGATCTTTATCACATCCTTCCCTCCTAGCTTCCAAACTTCCTCCAGAGTACTGTCTCTTCCTGGAGATTTTCCTGCAGGTTTTATATACATCACAATTTTTATTTCATCTCCTGAGCCACATATACTTCTAAACTTGGCATATTTAAGTCTCCCATAAATATTTCCATTTGTGATTTATTTTCTTTTTTGTGCTTTAATCTTAATCCCAATTTAACACCAGAGGGGCATACACAGAAAGTGCCAGATATGATATATGTATCCTTACAAGCCTTTGTCTTTTCATTTTATAGTGAAACAGTGTTTGGTGAGCTTTGAGTATTAAAACGGGGATACGGCTTATTTCTTACTTGAAATAAAAAAGTAAAACTGGATTTCTTTTTCATACGCGTGATTTTTTTGTTTAGGCCATCTTTGGATGAAAAGGTTGGAAAAAAAGCTCTAAAGTCACTTTGAACATTTATAACACAATGGCTTATTTGTGACCTAGCAAGCTCCAAGCTTAAGGTCAGGTAGGATGTGTTGAAAGGTTGCAAGAAAAAGCAAAGTTGAAGATTATGACTAAATTTCTTTGTCTAAACATGGTTTTCCTTCAGGCCGTTGTTGGATGAAAAAGTTGTTTAAAAACTTATAAAAATGCATCTCAAAGCATTTTGAAATCCATTGTTTTTTGGAGACCTAGTGTTGCCCAAACACCTGGCTTAATCCTCTGCATTTATATTTTAGTTGTGGTCATTAGGGTGTGCTGAAACAAAGCAAGTTGAAAAGTAAGTCAAACTAAATTTCTGTGTTTGATCATAGTCTTTGTTAAGGCAATCATTAGATGAAAACATTGTTTAAAAAAATTCAGAAATGCACATCACAGCATTTAGAAACCCCATGGCTTATGGGGGTCTTCTGGACCAGAGACCCTTAGCTTAATGCAGATGTTTCCTTCTCAATTATGAGTACAATCTTGCTTAGATGGTAAGTGAATGAATAACTGCAGCAGAAAAAATGAAGGGTAAGAAAAACTGACAAAAGAAAAAAGTAATCTGCACAGTGGGATTGGCCCAATATTTGTTAGTGTGTGTGTGTGCGTGCGTGTGTGGGTGCGTTTGGGTGTGTGTGTGTGTGTGTGTGTGTGTGTGTGTGTGTGTGTGTGTGTGTGTGTGTGTGTGTGTGTGTGTGTTTTGTGTGGGGTCATGAAGCCTTTTCACCTAGAGTGCCAGTTTACCTAAGGGATATGGTGTTTACATACATTCAACAGCAGCAGGTTGAAAAATGTCATTGTATTCTATTTATTCTTTTAGTTTCATCTCAGTCTCACATCAGAGTTGGACACAGAAAGTAGCTGCCTTTGTAGGGGTGAGAAAGCATGCTGTACTTATATTTGACAGCAACCACTTGAAAATACATGACTCTGGCCATTTGTGCCCTCATCCCAATCTAACATCATTGAGATACACAGAAGGTGACTATCCTTTTTTTTTAATTTTGGAGGGAGGTAGGCAGTATTCCCAAGTATAATTTGTGTATCCTTGCAAGCATTTCTCTTCTCATTTTTTTTTTGTAAATTGTTATTTTATCAGACAATTTATTTCTTCCTTGAAAGAAAAAAATAAGAGCTGAATTTCTTTCATTGCTGATGTTTTTTTTTTTTTTGCTCAAGCAATCACTGGATCAAAAAGTTGGAAAAAAGCTCTAAAATGTGCCTCAGAGAATCTATAACTGCATGGATTCTGCGACCCACAGACACCTAGTTTTTCTTATTTATTTCACAGCTGCTAAAGTGAATTTCCTTCACTAATCATGATTTTTGTTCAGGCCTTCATTGTGTCAAAAGGCAGGAAAAAAACTCTAAAATGGATCTTAGAACATCTAGAACCCAATGTATTCTATGGGCCAGCAGCCCCCAAACCCAGCTTAACTAATTTAGTCCACAGTTATTAAAATGCTAGGGTATGTTGAAAGAATGAATAAAGATTGAAGGAATGGGGAAACAGGGAAGGGCAGGGGTGGTATACTGGAGCTGTTTGTCTTGGACACTATTTCACCTTCATGAATTTGTGACTAGTTTGCCTTAATGTCTACAATTGTTTCTGTGTCAGATCCCAAGCCTGTTAAACTGCAGGTAATGGTAGTTGTAAATATTAGCAATTTTTGCATATTTGCATAACTACTATGAAAACAGTAAGCTACAGGCAGTAATACTATAAGTTATCTTTAAAACAGCATGAAAATGAACAAATTTGCCAGAGGAATGTAGTGCCTGGTGGTGGTTGTAGTTTGAGAGATGCTGACTGACATTCATCAGTAAATCAGTGTTGCAGTAGCCTAAGCTATACGAGTTATACCGTACCCAGAGTATGACAACTGACCAGCTTCCAAAGCTTAAGGACACCATCCATGCACTCTAACCACGTAGCAACTCAAGTAGAGTGGCATAAAGGCCATGGTTAGGACACCGAATCTTCAGGTATACTTTTCCCTTCATATTTTCAGTGCTTGATGGTCCTGTAACTCTTCTCTAAATCTGGGTAGATAAGTATCCCATTGGGAAATATCTTCCACTTCACCAGTTTTTGTGAAGAAATGTTCATCTTTTCTATACAAAAGTATTGCTAAGGTCTTAAATTATGTATCAATGGAGACTGTATCGAAAGGGTTCCTGCCTTCAGGTTTCTAGGTGTACATGTGGCAGAAGATCTCGCTTGGTCCATAAACACCACGGAGGCAGTCAAGAAGGCACATTAGAGACTCCAAGATCCTCAGGGAAACCAACCTGCAGGAGAAGTTACTGGTGTCTTACCACTGCTTTATTGAAAGTGTACTGACATACTGCATTTCCATGTGGTATGCCAACAGCTCAGCAGCAGCCAGGAAGGCCCTTCAAAGAATTATTATCTCTGCTCAGAAAACCATTGGCTGCTCACTGCCCTCTTTGGAGGAACTCTTCGGCTCTCACTGTCTCAGCAGGTCAACCAACATGTTGAAAGACCCTTCTCAGGTTTAGGTCTATTCCATCTCAGACAAACAGACTTAAAAACAGTTTCTGTCCCAGAGCCATACATGAACTGAACAATGCTAAATAATTTGGGGTCTCTATTATATGCTCAAAGAGTCTTTTCTTCGAACACATAAAGAGCGACATGTAAAGAGCGAAAGCTTAAACTGCAAACAGCCACTTCCACAAATTTTTTCCTAGGGAAAAAATTCACTTGGCCGTAAACACAAAACAAACTTTAAAACACTAATCAAGTCGAGGGCATCACCCCCCCTAACTAAATATACCAACTCCGAGATCACTCTACATTGGAGAAAAGGGCAAGTCTTGATAATGGCCAAGCAAATTGTTTCACGGGGGAAAAAAATCACGGAGGTGACCGTTCGCAGTTTACAGAGTTCACTCTTTACGTGTCGGCGTTTAAACATTCAACAAAGAGACTCTTTGAGCTTCTAATATTGACCTACCATTTGCACTATAAGGTATATGTTTGCATTCATGTACACCTTACCGTATTCCTTTCATATGAAATATACCCAAGTTCAATAAAGTAGTTGTTTACTGCGTTGAATTGCATTATATTGTATTGTTTGGTATTGTATTGTATTCTGTTATTTTTTCATGTTCATTATATGTGAATACACCTTAGGAGGATTGCTACAAATTTAGTTGTACTTGTGCAAGGACAATAAAGGAATCTTATCTATCTTATCTACATTTCAGTCTTATTAACTCAACAGGTAGCACACTCACCTTTGATAATGGAAACTGTGGACTCTATTCACACACCAGGTAGTAGATTAATTTTCCATTACTGACACTGCAGTGTAGCATAATGTGGATGCTGTACTCCTGAGTGTGCTGTCCTTCAGATGAGACACTAAAACAAGGCCCTATGTGCCTGAGTTGGTGGTAGCTTAGCTGGATGTAAAAGGTCCCCTGGCATATATACATTCATTTGATCGGCTGGTGGATGGCCAGTCGGAAAATGTTCGAAAGCAGTGCGGCATATTGTCATAATTGTGAACACAGTTGTTGCAAAATGCAAAATATCCCCCCCTTTTTGACCCATGGTAGCACTTGTTTAGGTGGTAGAGTGGTCAGAAATGTTGCATTTTGTGTTTTGTATGACATTCCGACCATTCGCCACTGAGAAATTCGACATTTAAACTCCGTGTCATACCCGATCGAGGAAAGTTAGGTTGCTCAAATGAATGTATTCATATATATATATATATATATATATATATATATATACACACATACACACACACACACACACACGCGTATATATGTAGGAGGTGGAGGGCACAGCCCCCAATATTGGGCAGTGTGGGTGACATAGCCCCCCCACTTTGGTGAGTTTGATGTATTGTGGTGTGTGTGTACAGTGGATATAAAAAGTGTACACACCCCTGTTAAAATACCAGGTTTTTGTGATATAAAAAATGAGACCACAATAAATCATTTCAAAACTTTTCCCACCTTTAATGTGACCTGTAACCTTTACAATTCAATTGAAAAACAAACAAATCTGTTAGGGGAAAAAATATAAAAAATAAAAAACATACAATAAGCTGGTTGCATAAGTGTGCAAACCCTTAAACTAATGCTTTGTTGAAGCACCTTTTACTTTACATCATTCAGTCTTCTTGGGTAGGAGTCTATCAGCATGGCACATCTATGGCGTAGGGTTGCAAGACGAAAGCCTTTTCTTACACAAAAAACATCTAGGCCCGGCTAAAATTATTTGCAAAGCAATACATCAAGTCTTCCAAAAGATGTGAGAAAATATTTGCCTACTCTTCCTTGCAAAAGCACTCCAAATCTGTCAGATTGCAAGGGTATCTCTTGTTCACAGCCATCTTTAGGTCACCCCACAGATTTTCTATTCTATTTAGGACTGAGCTCTAGCTGGGACATTCCAAAACTTTAATTTTCTTCTGGTGAAGGCATTCTTTTGTTGATTTGGATATATGCTTGGGGTCATTGTTGTGTTGAAAGGTGAAATTCCTCTTCGTATTCAGCTTTCTAGCAGACGCCTGAAGGTTTTGGGTCAAAAGTGACTGGTATTTGGAACTGTTCATAATTCCCTCCACCTTGCCTAAAGCCCCAGTTCCAGCAGAAAAAAAGCAACCCCAAAGCATGATACTGCCACCACCATGCTTCACTGTGGGGATGGTGTTCTTTTGGTGATGTGAAGTGTTGTTTTTGCGGCAAATGTACCTTTTGGCCAAAAAGTTCAATCTTGGTCTCATCAGACCATAACACATCTTCTCACATGCTTTTGGAAGACTTGATGTATTGTTTTGCAAATAATTTTAGCTGGGCCTAGATTTTTTTTTGTGTAAGAAAAGGCTTTCGTCTTGCAACCCTACGCCATAGGTGAGACATATGGAGAATACAATAGATTGTTGTCACATTTCAAACAAATGTTCACATATCTGGAACCGTAAGTGTTATGAAAGAAAAGCAAATGGCAAACTCTTTAGCACAAACTATTTTTACAGTGGTGATATTCTTTAGGTTCTATGTCTTAAAATTGTATAAGTCACAGTAAACACAGTAACTATTAATTTGTAACATTTTATAAACAACTTACAATGTCTGTGCAGCCATTCAAATTACACACATACTGTGAGCAACATTTAATCATCTAGCTGAGAGCTTTCATATGAGGCTAAGGAGTTCTGTCTGTGTTACTTTGTTGTTGACATATTTAGAAAATGTGAACATTTTATCTATATAAATCAATGTCATAAAAACAACAGTTAATATCTGTTTACCTGCACTAGGCAGAGGTCAAATATTAATGTAGTTGAGTTTGCCATTGTGTAAGTGTTAAGATGAAATCTTTTAAAACCTTGTACATAGCTTGGTTTTAGAATTATTGATGCAAATATGAACAAGCAATATTTGAAGTAATACATACCACCTGAACACTTTCAATGAAGTATTGTAAAATGTTTATTTTTTTCACATTCCTACTAAGCCACAAAATGTATGCAAGCGTTGGTGTCATAAACTAAACTTCTTTTACTTGCTAGCAAGCATTAATTTTGGTCTACTACAAGTGACCGAGTCCAAGGTGTTTAAATACCACTATCTCACATCTATGAACTCAGTAGGAGTAAACTGCAGATGCACCTGGAGGCGTCACTCAGATGTAATTAGTTAAATCATTTTCTTCTGGATTGAGAGCATCATCTGTGCTTTCCATTCCCTGTGAACAATCAGCAAGTTCCAGAAAATCTTCCTGTGGCATATCCTCTTTAGATGCACCTTGCTTCATCTGCTGCTCCCTCATATGGGAACCCTTTGGCCATCACTCTGCAACATTTCCTGTGCCAGAGTTATGTGCCTTTTTTTTGTGAAACTTCAGTTGGACTGCTGTACCAGTCTCCTACACAAGGCCACATAGCATTATTGTGTCACAGACCTTCTCCATCTGTTGGTTCTTAACCTGGAGACTCTGATGACTAAATCGTTCACTTTGCAGGCAACCCATAACTTCAGTTACCTTTTACCTTAATAATCTTCTTTTCTACATTCCCTCTTTGTTTTCATTTTCTTTTCCTCTTTTTTATTTTTTGTATTGTGACATGTTTCATTTCTGGGTGCCTTTGCCTATATTTCTCTCCAAATGTCTTTAAAGCTGCCTTTTTGTATCGATTAGTTTGGCTTTCTCCTTTGCATAAATATTGCAAATATATCTGTATTAAATCTCTTTTTCTTTCCCAGGTCCGTGGGATCTCACACTATGGGATCTCAGCTATGTCCGAGAGAAGATAACTTTACCATCATTTCAGGCAGCTGCTTACCAAAGCCCTGAGCAATTCACAGATATGGTGCTGTTGCTAAACCCATCAAGTTCCTGACCTGGAAAACTGATTTTTATTGACCATTTCTTTGGCAGGAAGGGTTTCAGAACTGCAGGCAAACATGTGCAAACAGCCATTTCTCATCTTCCACAAGGATAAGGTTAAAGTTCACACTCCAGTCCCACATTCATGCCTAAAGTGGTGAAAGAAATTCCTAAATCAGGACATTCACCTCCTTGTGTTCTATGCTACCCAATAGGACAAGGGAGAAGGAATCTTACACACCCTAGAAGTGCACAGGCAAGTGAGAGTTTACCATGAGCAGACTAAGTGAGAAGGAAATCAAATTATTCCAGTCCTTTGGAAAGTGTATGGTGGCCTTTGTCCAAGGAAACCATCTCCAAGTGCTTAGTTTGTTGCATCAGCTACTATTATACTTCCATGGCAAGTTTGTGCCAGGGCACATTAGGTCCCACTCTGTTACAGCCACTACTGACAATGCTATATTCCAGACTGGGGCAAACTTAACCACATGCTATATTTTTTTTATTTATTTAGTTGAGGGGTCAAGCTCAGATAACCATTACAGGAGGAGCACCAAGCCAAAGTGGGCCTATGTGGTGATCAGACCAGGAAGCTGGTTCCATTACTAGGTCCAAAGTGATCTCAATTGACTGAAAAATTGAGTGTAATAAAATGTCTTTTATAATAAATCATAGTGGAAAATCTGAACAAATCTGTTTCCATAGTTGAGGAATTCTTTAATAAACACACCTTATTACTTGTCAGTGCAAAAGCTTCAATCATCCCAAAAACTGTTTTACTAACATAGCTTGTCAATTTTAAATATTTCAAGTATTTATGGAAAGTATCTCTTTTATTTTACTTGGCTTTTAAGTTCAGTAAAATAAAAAAGCACCTTAATTTACTTTATCTCCAAGACAAAGCTCAATCTGTATTGTAATAGAGTGTCATGAAATTCTTGATGGATAGAAAGAGTTTATATAAGATGAGTTCACTATTTACCTATTAACTTGTGATGTCATGTAATGCCCCTTAGTATTTTATATGAAATACAAATACATATAACTTATAGATACATTATTATAGACTTATGAAGTTGAATACTGCTATATATGTATGTTATGTACCCATTTTAGGGCTGCTCTTATAGATAGATGGATATTTATTTGTATTTCTTTAATACAATTGCATTTTCTTATAGGTTCATAGGTAGGTACTAGGCTATGTACCTGAAGGCATTTTATAAGCCTAGCTAGAATGTGTTGGCTTTCCCCTTAGATTAGTTCCCTGTGCCTCTGTCCAGCAGAGCCATTGAAGTGATCCCTGGGGTAAACTTTCTGTTTCCCATCCACTCGTCAAGGTTTCTCTTGAAGAGGGTTAGCGAGGAGCTCTGCCTAATGTAGATTGAAATCTTGTTCCATAGCATGGGAAGGCTGTGGGACAGGTATCTATCCCTCCAGCACATCCTATTTATTGTTGTGGTGAGGTTTAGATCCCTGGAGTATGTGGCTCGAGGGGATATGATTTTTCTTTAGGTGGAGCATGTCCAACAATTCTGGGTTGGACATGGCCTTGTATATCAGGCAGAGATCACCTCTGAGTAGGCGATATGCAACCAAGTACAGCTGGAGTTTCTTCAGTCGAGCTGCATAGGGCATCTGCTTGAGGCCAGTGATCCTCTTGGTGAGGAACTTCTGTGGTCTTTCCAGTTGTTGCAGGTGTCTTGTTAAGTACATCTCAAAATGGGACATTGTACTCTGTGATGGGTCTGATGAGTGATGCGTAGAGGGGCCCAATGACCTCTTTCGATCTGGATGCAAACCCTTTTGTGATTAGATGGGCCACATAGAAGGATTTTCTAACCACTTTGGCAATGTGATTATCAAAGGAGAGATTACTGTCTACTTGCGTCCCCAGATCCCTTATTATGTCTTTCGTATTTAGGGGGCTACCACCTATGTGGTAGTTTGTGAGTACTATGTTTTTTCCAAAGGGGGTGACTATGCACTTTTTGGCATTTAGCTTGAGGCCATGGTTTTGACACCAGGTATCTGTCTCAGGGAGACCCTTTTGGAGGATGTCTGTCAGCCGGAGAGTCATTTATAGCCCCTAGTTTGCAGTAGTCTGCAAACTTGGTCGGCCATAGTCCTCTTGTGCTTGCCTGTACCTCTGAGAAGCATAGCTGAACAGGA
Organism: Protopterus annectens; assembly: GCF_019279795.1. Taxonomy (NCBI): domain Eukaryota; kingdom Metazoa; phylum Chordata; order Ceratodontiformes; family Protopteridae; genus Protopterus; species Protopterus annectens. Next base: position 401,699,601 of record NC_056737.1, read on the forward strand.
GGGTTTCCAGGACTGAGCCCTGGGGAACACCACTTGTAACTGGTATAGAGTCAGACCTAGCTCCTGCAACTCTTACCATGTGGATTCTGTCCGTGAGCCAGTTGGCAACCCATCCCGTGATGTAGGGGTTTATGTTCAGGCTGGTGAGCTTGTCTATAATACCTGAGTGGGGAATGGTGTTGAAGGCCTTTGCGAGGTCTAGGTAGGCTGTGTGGACCACCTTTCCCTCGTCTATAGCATTGGTAACTGTCTCAAAGAAGTCCACCAGGTTTAGGAGGCGGGGAAGGATCTGCCCTTAACAAAGCCAAACTGGGTAGGGTGGAGTGTTTAGAGGTTTCCAATGTCTCTGTTAATGAGATTCATGATGATGTGCTCCATAACTTTGCAGACCAAGCTAGTAAGGCTTATAGGGCGATAGTTCCCGAGGTCCGTTGTGGCTCCACCTTGTGGAGCAGAATAACTAGATTGCTGTCGCCACTCTGTGGGCATGTAGCCTGTGGAGAGGCTGAGTTTAAACTTCTAAATCTGTTTAGGTGAGGGGTTAGTTCATCTTTGAGCTCGTAGGGCGCAGCCTGGGACACCGTCCGGTCCCATTGATGCTGTGTTTTTGGCTTTGGAGAGGGCTGTTTTAACCTGTGTGTCTTTGATTTCAGTACCACATTCTTCTGGTATAGTTATGTTCCCTTTGGGGGTGAGACAGGGGTGGTTTGCACTGAACCTGTCTGCTAGGATAACAAGTTGGGTATATCGGTCGGTTCAGTGTGTATTTTGTGCCATTCTGCACTAACTCCAAGCAGATCTGAGAATTGCCACTTAGATTCTTGACATAGCTAAAGAAAATGCCCTTGTAGATTATCTTTTGGGAGTCCATGGCAATTTTTCTTTGAGAAACTAGCCTTGCGGATGATTTTATGAGGGAACATAGTTTCTTGCTGATACTGATCAGGGGATGTGTCTTCCGCTTCTTGGAATTTTACTCACTTTTTTTCTGTACTAGTTTCCTCCTTCTATTGTATAGCTTGTTTATGGCAGTGGTCCACCAGACTGGTTTCCTTTTCTTGGAGGAGTGAGTCTTGGTTTGTTTGGGATAGCCGCGATCCATGCATTCTTGTAGGTGCCCATAGAGTGCATTAGTAAATGATTTTGCAGCTTGGACGAAGCGTTGTCCTTTAGCATGAGGGCACTTCCACCTCCAGTCTTAAGTATTAATGTGAAGTTTGCTTTTGAAAAGGTTTTTCATGAGAATTGGTTTCTTTGACCAGGGAATGGGCTGGCCAGATGTGGATATCCAGAGTGAGATTAGTTTATGGTCAAAATCTAACCTTGAGAGGATTGACTCGGTGGAACACTGAGTGGCATACATGTTAGTGATGACCAGGTCCAATATGTTGTCACCTCTGGTGGGGGTATTGACCAGTTGATTTGAGGTTTATAGAATTCTAGGAAATGTTGGGAAGGGAGTTATGTTCACATCTCTGGAACCATAAGTGTTATGAAAGAAAAGCAAATGGCAAACTCTTTAGCACAAACTATTTTTACAGTGGTGATATTCTTTAGGTTCTATGTCTTAAAATTGTACAAGTCACAGTAAACACAGTAAGTATTAATTTGTAACATTTTATAAACAACTTACAATATCTGTGCAGCCATTCAAATTACACACATACTGTGAGCAACATTTAATCATCTAGCTGAGAGCTTTCATATGAGGCTAAGGAGTTCTGTCTGTGTTACTTTGTTGTTGACATATTTAGAAAATGTGAACATTTTATCTATATAAATCAGTGTCATAAAAACAACAGTTAATATCTGTTTACCTGCACTAGGCAGAGGTCAAATATTAATGTAGTTGAGTTTGCCATTGTGTAAGTGTTAAGATGAAATCTTTTAAAACCTTGTACATAGCTTGGTTTTAGAATTATTGATGCAAATATGAACAAGCAATATTTGAAGTAATACATACCACCTGAACACTTTCAATGAAGTATTGTGAAATGTTTATTTTTTTCACATTCCTACTAAGCCACAAAATGTATGCAAGCGTTGGTGTCATAAACTAAACTTCTTTTACTTGCTAGCAAGCATTAATTTGGGTCTACTACAAGTGACCGAATCCAATGTGTTTAAATACCACTATCTCACATCTATGAACTCAGTAGGAGTAAACTGCAGATGCACCTGGAGGCGTCACTCAGATGTAATTAGTTAAATCATTTTCTTCTGGATTGAGAGCATCATCTGTGCTTTCCATTCCTGTGAACAATCAGCAAGTTTCAGACTATCTTCCTGTGATACATCCTCTTCAGGTGCATCTTGCTTCATCTGCTGCTCCTCATATGGGAACCCTTTGGCCATCACTCTGCAACATTTCCTGTGCCAGAGTTATGTGCCTTTTTTTTTGTGAAACTTCAGTTGGACTGCTGTACCAGTCTCCTACACAAGGCCACATAGCATTATTGTGTCACAGACCTTCTCCATCTGTTGGTTCTTAACCTGGAGACTCTGATGACTAAATCATTCACGTTGCAGACAACCCATAACTTCAATTACCTTTTACCTTAATAATCTTCTTTTCTACATTCCCTCTTTGTTTTCATTTTCTTTTCCTCTTTTTGTTTGTATTGTGACATGTTTCATTTCTGGGTGCCTTTGCCTATATTTCTCTCCAAATGTCTTTAAAGCTGCCTTTTTGTATCTATTAGTTTGGCTTTCTCCTTTGCATAAATATTGCAAATATATCCGTATTAAATCTCTTTTTCTTTCCCAGGTCCGTGGGATCTCACACTATGGGATCTCAGCTATGTCCGAGAGAAGATAACTTTACCATCATTTCAGGCATCTGCTTACCAAAGCCCTGAGCAATTCACAGATATGGTGCTGCTGCTAAACCCATCAAGTTCCTGACCTGGAAAACTGCTTTTTATTGACCATTTCTTTGGCAGGAAGGGTTTCAGAACTGCAGGCAAACATGTGCAAACAGCCATTTCTCATCTTCCACAAGGATAAGGTTAAAGTTCACACTCCAGTCCCACATTCATGCCTAAAGTGGTGAAAGAAATTCCTAAATCAGGACATTCACCTCCTTGTGTTCTATGCTACCCAATAGGACAAGGGAGAAAGAATCTTAGATACCCTAGAAGTGCACAGGCAAGTGAGAGTTTACCATGAGCAGACTAAGTGAGAAGGAAATCAAATTATTCCAGTCCTTTGGAAAGTGTAGGGTGGCCTTTGTCCAAGGAAACCATCTCCAAGTGCTTAGTTTGTTGCATCAGCTAATATTATACTTCCATGGCAAGTTTGTGCCAGGGCACATTAGGTCCCACTCTGTTACAGCCACTACTGACAATGCTATATTCCAGACTGGGGCCCACTTAACCACATGCTATATTTTTTTTTATTTATTTAGTTGAGGGGTCAAGCTCAGATAACCATTACAGGAGGAGCACCAAGCCAAAGTGGGCCTATGTGGTGATCAGACCAGGAAGCTGGTTCCATTACTAGGTCCAAAGTGATCTCAATTGACTGAAAAATTGAGTGTAATAAAATGTCTTTTATAATAAATCATAGTGGAAAATCTGAACAAATCTGTTTCCATAGTTGAGGAATTCTTTAATAAACACACCTTATTACTTGTCAGTGCAAAAGCTTCAATCATCCCAAAAACTGTTTTACTAACATAGCTTGTCAATTTTAAATATTTCAAGTATTTATGGAAAGTATCTCTTTTATTTTACTTGGCTTTTAAGTTCAGTAAAATAAAAAAGCACCTTAATTTACTTTATTTCCAAGACAAAGCTCCCTCTGTATTGTAATAGAGTGTCATGAAATTCTTGATGGATAGAAAGAGTTTATATAAGATGAGTTCACTATTTACCTATTAACTTGTGATGTCATGTAATGCCCCTTAGTATTTTATATGAAATACATATACATATAATTTTTAGATACATTTTTATAGACTTATGAAGTTGAATACTGCTATATATGTATGTTATGTACCCATTTTAGGGCTGCTCTTATAGATAGATGGATATTTATTTGTATTTCTTTAATACAATTGCATTTTCTTATAGGTTCATAGGTAGGTACTAGGCTATGTACCTGAAGGCATTTATAAGCCTAGCTAGAATGTGTTGGCTTTCGCCGCCCCCTTAGATTAGTTCCCTGTGCCTCTGTCCAGCAGAGCCATTGAAGTGATCCCTGGGGTAAACTTTCTGTTTCCCATCCACTCGTCAAGGTTTCTCTTGAAGAGGGTTAGCGAAGAGCTCTGCCTAATGTAGATTGAAATCTTGTTCCATAGCATGGGAAGTCTGTGGGACAGGTATCTATCCCTCCAGCATGTCATATTTATTGTTGTGGTGAGGTTTAGATCCCTGGAGTATGTGGCTCGAGGGGATATGATTTTTCTTTAGGTGGAGCATGTCCATCAATTCTGGGTTGGACATGGCCTTGTATATCAGGCAGAGATCACCTCTGAGTAGGCGATATGCAACCGAGTACAGCTGGAGTTTCTTCAGTCGAGCTGCATAGGGCATCTGCTTGAGGCCAGTGATCCTCTTGGTGAGGAACTTCTGTGGTCTTTCCAGTTGTTGCAGGTGTCTTGTTAAGTACATCTCAAAATGGGACATTGTACTCTGTGATGGGTCTGATGAGTGATGCGTAGAGGGGCCCAATGACCTCTTTCGATCTGGATGCAAACCCTTTTGTGATTAGATGGGCCACATAGAAGGATTTTCTAACCACTTTGGCAATGTGATTATCAAAGGAGAGATTACTGTCTACTTGCGCCCCCAGATCCCTTATTATGTCTTTTGTATTTAGGGGGCTACCACCTATGTGGTAGTTTGTGGGTACTTTGTTTTTTCCAAAGGGGGTGACTATGCACTTTTTGGCATTTAGCTTGAGGCCATGGTTTTGACACCAGGTATCTGTCTCAGTGAGACCCTTTTGGAGGATGTCTGTGTCAGCCGGAGAGTCATTTATAGCCCCTAGTTTGCAGTCATCTGTGAACTTGGTCAGCCATAGTCCTCCTGTGCTTGCCTGTACCTCTGAGAAGTATATGCTGAACAGGAGGGGTTTTAGGACTGAGCCCTGGGGAACACCACTTGTAACTGGTTTAGAGTCAGACCTAGCTCCTGCAACTCTTACCATGTGGGTTCTGTCCGTGAGACAGTTGGCAACCCATCTCGTGATGTAGGGGTTTATGTTCAGGCTGGTGAGCTTGTCTATAATACCTGAGTGGGGAATGGTGTTGAAGGCCTTTGCGAGGTCTAGGTAGGCTGTGTGGACCACCTTTCCCTCGTCTATAGTATTGGTAGCTGTCTCAAAGAAGTCCACCAGGTTTAGGAGGCATGATCTGCCCTTAACAAAGCCAAACTGGGTAGGGTCCAGTGTTTAGAGGTTTCCAATGTCTCTGTTAATGAGATTCATGATGATGTGCTCCATAACTTTGCAGACCAAGCTAGTCAGGCTTATAGGGCGATAGTTCCCGAGGTCCGTTGTGGCTCCACCTTTGTGGAGCAGAATAACCGTTGCTGTGCGCCACTCTGTGGGCATGTAGCCTGTGGAGAGGCTGAGTTTAAACTGCGTGTTTAGGTGAGGGGTTAGTTCATCTTTGAGCTCGTGTAGGGCGCAGCCTGGGACACCGTCCGGTCCCATTGATGCTGTGTTTTTGGCTTTGGAGAGGGCTGTTTTAACCTGTGTGTCTTTGATTTCAGGGGCACTACATTCTTCTGGTATAGTTATGTTCCCTTTTGGGGGTGAGACGGGGGTGAAGTTTGCACTGAACCTGTCTGCTAGGATGTTGGGTATATCGGTCGGTTCAGTGTATTTTGTGCCATTCTGCACTAACTCCAAGCAGATCTGAGAATCGCCACTTAGATTCTTGACATAGCTAAAGAAAATGCCTTGTGGTTATCATTGGAGTCCATGGCAATTTTTCTTTCGAAGCTAGCCTTGGATGATTTTATGAGGGAACATAGTTTCTTGCTGATACTGATCAGGGATGTCTTCCCTTCTTGGAATTTTACTCTTTTCTGTACTAGTTTCCTCCTTCTATTGTATAGCTTGTTTATGGCAGTGGTCCACCAGACTGGTTTCCTTTTCTTGGAGGAGTGAGTCTTGGTTTTGTTTGGGATAGCACGATCCATGCATTCTTGTAGGTGCCCATAGAGTGCATTAGTAAATGATTTTGCAGCTTGGACAGCGTTGTCCTTTAGCATGAGGGCTTTGAAACTTCCCACCTCAGTCTTAAGTAATGTGAAGTTTGCTTTTGAAAGGTTTTTCATGGTGGTTTCTTTGACCAGGGGTGGTGGCGGAATGTGGATATCCAGAGTGATTAGTTTATGGTCAAATCTAACCAGCGAGGGATTGACCTCCGGTGTGGAACACTGGTCGCCCATGTTGGTGATGACCAGGTCCAATATGTTGTCACCTCTGGTGGGGGTATTGACCAGTTGATCCAAGGCGTTTGAGTTTATAAATTCTAGGAAATGTTGGGAAGGGAGTTCGTACTTGAGTAGTTCTCCCAGTTAATGTTTGGGTAATTGAAATCACCCAATATCAAGGTGTTTGGTAGGACCTTTATGTTTCCCAGTGTTTCCAGGAATGCAGAGTGGGGGTCCAGGGACATGGTGGGTGATCTATAGCAAGCTATAATTTGAATATCAGTTTTTCCCGTTGTTAGTTGCACATGGATGATCTCTGAAGCATCGTGCTGTGCCACTAACCTGGAGGTGTTGGTATCCTTGACGAATATGGATACTCCCCCGCCTTTTGTATTTCGGTCCGGGTTTTGTGGCCGAAATGTATGGTATGAATTGTAACCTGGTAGTGCTGGGGTGCTCTCTGGAGCCTTAAACCAGGTTTCTGTTACTGCACATATATCGATTTTCTCCATACTGAGGAGTGCCTCGAGTGTGTGCATTTTGAGGTTTAGACTTTTGGCATTGAGCAGCATTACCCACAGTTTTTTGTTACTTGTGCTATTTACGGCGGTGGGTTTGTCTTTTGAGCCTTGCCTAAAAGAGGCACTATGGGGGTGGCAAGAGCCTTGGTCAGTATTCGAAAGCCTAAGGGTGACAGGTGTAAGCCGTCTCTAGCAAAGCAGTGTGGCTTGTCGAGCATGTCATCCCAGGCTGACAGACACTGGATCTCCTTTGAATGACACCATAAGCTTAGCCAGTTATTGAAATTGATAATTTTTTCTCTATACCGTGGTATCATTCTTGGTGAGGGCAGGATGCTACTCAGGGTCAGGGTCATACCGGCCTGGCCTACGTGATCAGAGAGCTCCTCCATGTCTCTTTTCATGTAGTCCAGGGAGGTACGGCTCAGGTCATTCACACCAACATGGACAATGAAAGGGTCATATCTGTACTTGTTCTGGCGTGACCTGAGTGCTTGTGTTATGTGGCGGATCCTGGCACCCAACAGGCAACTAACAGTAACTTTCTCCTTGTTCAGCCTAGTGAGTGGGATGTCAGTGTGCCTGACTGTTGTGTTACCTATTACTAGTGTGTTGGGTATGTTATTTTGCCTTAAGGGCTGTGATTGTGAGGAACACTGGTTTTGTGAAGTATGTGTTTCATGGTTTGTGTTAGGGGGTGGAGGTTGCTTGGATGTCTGCTTTGGAGGTCTCTGTTTCTTTTGCAGATTTTTATTTAGAGCCTCCAAGTATGTTTTTGTGTATTTATGTTTGTTTTTTGCCAGGGCTGGTTTCATAGGTTTATGTGAGACTGGTGGTGTGATGCAAGTAATTCCCTTCTACTCTTGACTGTCTGGTCCAGTCTTAGATTGAGTTAGCTTAGCCTCCAGTTTGACTGTATAATTGCATCTGTTGCATGTATTAGTGTTTGGTGGAAGGAGGAGAGGGTTGTCTGTGTACATGAGGCAATTGTAACATTGCCTCAAAATGCCCAGATTCACCAGTTGGACTGGAGAGTACACCTGAAACTGCCCTTTGGACATGCCTGGATAGGTACAGTGAACTGTTTTACTGATTGGCTGGTAAGGTCGAATAGAGAGCCTTGTCCTTCTCTACAGTATAGGGGGGTCTAGTGCTAAGGTTTATTAGTGCTTGCTATGAGTTTTGGACAAGTGCCGGCAGGAGAAGTGAATGATTTGAGTGCTTAAGTTGAAAGCTTGTCTAGTTCCAAGGGAAAAATTGAAAAGTAGACTTTGTGGAGCTGGGAATAGTTATACCCTAGCTATCCGGCACTGCCCGGCGTGCAAAACCGCGCAAATGCAGGTTTTATAGCAGGGAAATGAAAGAGAGATAAATTAGCCCAAAATGGCCAATAAACTACTAATTTCTGGGCTGAAACCACTCCTCCAGGGACAGATAGGCTGCTCACAGCTCCCTCTCTCACAGTGAACAGAGAAACTTCCTTCTATCCAAGTAAGGTATGGGCAAACACAGCAACTTGTAACACAGCCCTGAATTCAGCACTAACCTGAAAACTGGACTAAACTAGCTTAGAAAGGCGGGAAAACAAGTTTTTTTTTTCCAGAAAATAAAGCAGATACAATCAAAAAAACACCTTAAATGCACAGAAATGGCTATCACACTTGAGTGTGTAGCCTACAACAGTTAAACAGGTAATTTAAACACAAAAATGACTTTGTTAAAGTGCAGGCAGTAAAATAAGTACAATATGTAGATGAAACAAGCTTTTTAAATCACAGAAACTCTAGAAAATTGGCATTTTAGGTGGAATTAGCTAAAGGCAGCACAAAAATGCAGAAAAATTATACTTAATCACTCCAAAGTCTCCCTTTTGTCTCTCTGTTAATGTAGAACTCTGCAGGGCACCAGGCAGGAGCTTGCTGAGCTGTATACTAGTACAAAAACCTTGCAAATGTGGATTTTACAACAGGGAAATGAAAGAGAGAGAAATTAGCCCAAAATGGCCAATAAATTACTAATTTCTGGGCTGAAACCACTCCTCCAGGAACAGCTAGGCTGCTCAAAGCTCGCTCTCTCACAGTGAATAGAGAAACTTCCTTCTATCCAAGTAAGGTATGGGCAAACACAGAAACTTGTAACACAGCCCTGAATTCAGCACTAACCTGAAAACTGGACTAAACTAGCTTAGAAAGGCAGGAAAACAAGTATATGTTTTTGTTTTTTTGTTTTTTTCAGAAAATAAAGCAGATACAAAACAAACACTTTAAGTGCACAGAAATGACTATCACACTTGAGTGTGTAGCCTACAACAGTTAAACAGGTAATTTAAACACAAAAATGACTTTGTTAAAGTGCAGGCAGTAAAATAAGTACAATATGTAGCTGAAACAAGCTTTTTAAATCACAGAAACTCTAGAAAATCGGTGTTTTCAGTGGAGTTAGCTACAGGCAGCAAGAAAATGCAGAAAAATGATACTTAATCACTCCAAAGTCTCTCTTTTGTCTCTCTGCTGCTGTAGAACTCTGCAGGGCACCAGGCAGGAGCTTGTTGAGCTGTATACTATTATAATGAATTATAGTGTTTTACTTGAGTGTTATTGCTTTAACATATTAATTGGGTAATTGCTTGAATGATTTGAATGGTTGTATTTTAGTATAATAGAGAGCATTGTCACTTTGTGGTTTCATTAATGGTCTGACGAAGCTAATAGTGAAATAGCTTACCAGTGTATACATTAAAGACTTAATTTATTTTACAACCGAGTTCCTGGCGTTTTTGATGTTACATGGTTGCCTCTGCTGCTTGACTTTGTTTGGATTATTCATCATATTTCATATTTGCAGTGAGACATTTATCCTGTGGAGTGTTTTGTTATCTTATTATTTATTCTTGTTACACTCTGTGGGGACATGGCAGAAGGATCCGTGACAAATATTGAATAGGATTACAGACCAGTCGGGTCTGTATGGAGCGGCAAAAGCCTATTGGACAGTTTTCAGCCCTGTATGAGGAATGATAGTAATCCCCTCCTCCTGTATGAAGTCATTTCCGGTGAGATAGCGTCCTCCTTGAATAAGGTGGATGCAGAGAACTTGAAGAACACCATAGAGAAGCTCGAAACCGATTCCTTGAAGCTTAAGCAGCTAACAACTCAAAGGCGGCACTTCGAGGTATGGCTGGTGAGGAAAATATTACCAAGACGGCTATGCATCTTAAAGATGCTGACATATGGTGCACAATATCCAGATCTCCTTGCCAGATGGCAGCAGCTTAACCTGGACGTAAGCACAAAGAATTTGAACTTATTCATCGAGTTTTTCAAACCGGAGGAAGAGAGTTTGAGACTTTCTGTTCTAGAGCAGCAGAAATCTTTGTACAGTAGATTTTTTCAAATTGCTAATGATTGTTTGTTGGATGGGGTATTAGATGGAATTTTAGTTTATGAGAGGAGATTGATTCAACAGAAAAGAAGCAAAATTGACAGAGACACTAAAGATTTCCAGCTGGGCCATGTTTTTACTTGGCCAAGGGCAGGAGACTCTGATACATGTAATGGGCAAGGAACTGATGGTGGCTCACCACCACGCACTAACAGGGGTTTAACATCTAGTAGCACTTGTGCCATTGTCAACATTGAAAAAGGGACTGAGGCACGTTCTTTACAATCTGTGACTATTGATGCAGGACCAGCAGGTCTGATAGATACACCGGTAAAAAGTAGCCTCATACTTCAGAATAATGCTGTGAATGATTCCTTGGTTGAAAATAAGACAGTAGCTCAACTTGATGTGTGTCCGAAAGTATCACGGGCTGAACTATCAGGTGTATCAGCAGGGAATGGAAATCCTGTGGCTATGGGTTTTCATCAATTCTCTTTACCAATTTCTGTGGAGAGGGGGATGAGGAGAACCCGATCAATCAGCCGGGGAGGCAGAAACGCAAGTACTCAGCAGAGAGACAATCTAACCAATCTGTCAAGAAAATGTGGAACCAAGTTGGGACTGTCTAGTTTGGAATATTTCTAAATGCAAATGTTTCTTCGGCCAGTATTGGACCTGAATCCTGTGGTTTTGAGAGATACTAAACAGTTTTTACTGGACCTCTATAGCTTCATCAATGGTCCACAACTGGGCATGGATACAATTTTGTCACTTTAGATGTACAGTCCCTATTCACTGTCATTCCCAACAACATAGGGATTGACTCCACTAAACAATATCTAATCAGGTATAGAGAGTATGGGGAGAGACATAGATCTGATCTGTTTGTTCCTAGAGGTTGCCCTTGAGAACAACATTTTTCTTTTTGACCAGGTCATGTATTTACAGCGTGATGACGTAGCTATGGGCACATCATGTGCCAATAGCTACGCCAACATGTTCATGGCCCTCTGGGAGGAGGACAAGTATTTCTCAGGAGACATATCCCCTTTTATCGTCATTTTGTGGATGATGTCTTTTTTCTTTGGACTGGTGACATGGGTGAATTGAGGACATTTGTCATGAAGATGAATAATATGACTGATTATGTAAAGTTTACCATGACATCTTCCCTCAACAGGATAGAATACCTGGATGTATATGTTGAATGTTTGGAGAGTGGACTCATTAATACAGGTGTTTATAGGAAAAAGTGTCATAGGAATACCCTTTTACACAGACATAGTATGCACCGCCATTATATATTTAGAAACATAGTTAAAATCTAAGGGATGCGGGTTTCCCAGTTGAATGCATCCGACGTGGGGTTCGGTTCTGAGTTGAATGCTTTAAAAGAAAGCTTCACGAAGTGAGGATATAGTAATGAGGAGATCAACAAGGGGTTACATGAATTAAACTCACTCAGACAAGGGAGAGCTAGACCATATTTTTCCAATTTAATGGAATACAGTGCACGGGATGTTCCTGCAATTTATTCCTCTGAGGTCAGGATACCAATGTTTTTTACTACTGACAACCGGATGGTTTATGATATAATCAGTGAATATTGGGAAGTGCTTACTACTAACCCCGATATTAAGGATATTGTGGGTGACACAAAGAAGTTTAGGTTTAAAAATAAGCCCAACTTAAAGAGAATTCTATGCCAACATTTCGATAGACATAATTCTGGACATAAGCAGGGCTTGGATACGCTCCCCTGTGGACAATGTAACTTCTGCAGCTACATAAATTCAAGTGGTAAGTTTGTGCACCCTGATACAGGGCAGAACTATAGTTTTACCGCTTTAGCAGACTGTACCACTTCACATGTGGTATGTCTTGCAGTATGTGACATCTGTCGATCGTTCTATGTTGGGAAGACTGACAGGATGCTTAGAAAAAGGATAAGGGAACACTTATGTTGTATCAAGGTGACGTCTTCTACCAATGCCTTAGCAAAGCATGTAATGGTAGCAGGGGAAGATCATACCTTTAGATTCATGGTAGTAGATATTATTACACCCCTTGCTCGAGAAGGAGATATAAGAAATTGTACAGAGAAGAGGGAAATGAAATGGATCCTAAGGCTCATAGCGGATCGAGGCAGAGGCCTCAGTGAGAGAGACTCTTTGAAACCCATCCTGAAGTCCAGGAGATTACATGTTAGTTGAGGCTTCTTCCTTCTGTATTGTAATATAGTGTCATGAAATTCTTGATGGATAGAAATAGTTTATATAAGATGAGTTCACTGTTTATCTATTAACTTGTGATGTCATGTAATGCCCCTTAGTATTTTATATGAAATACATATACATACATTTTTTATATACATTTTTATAGACTTATGAAGTTGAATACTGCTATATATGTATGCTATTTACCCATTTTAGGGCTATTCTTATAGACAGATGGATATTTATTTGTATTTTTTTAATACAATTGCATTCTCTTATACTGAATGCTAGTGTTTTATTTGAGTGTTATTGCTTTAACATATTAATTGGGTAATTGCTTGAACGATTTGAATGGTTGTATTTTAGTATAATAGAGAGCATTGTCGCTTTATGTGGATTAATTGATGGTCTAATGAAGCTAATAGTGAAAGCGCTTACCAGTGTACACATTAAAGACTTCATTTAATTTATAACTGAGTTCCTGGCATTTTTTATGTTACATGGTTGCCTCTGCTGCTTGACTTTATTTGGATTATTCATCATATTTCATACTTGCAGTGAGGCATTTACCCTGTGGAGTGTTTTGCGTTTTGTTATCTTAATTTACTTTATCTCTAAGACAAAACTAACATTCTTTTGCACACAACTTGTTGAATTTCTTTTTCAAAGGGAAATTTGCAAACATTCTGTTTTATGTTTTAGAGTTACTGATATTGCAACCTTATGCTGCAGTTATTTTTGTTATTAGCTGAAAAATATTTACCATCATAATTTTTCTCCCTTTTTTACTTCATACTTTTTGGCTGTCCCATTGCCCCCATCCATCTTCAGGAGTACCAAGTCCTCCTTCCACCCCAAGACTTCCTGCAACTCATGGCAGAGAATGGCATGGATCTTAAGGATGCCGTAAGAAGAGTGAGAGATAATGCTGGTGACTCCTTTGGCTGGGCAAGGGGATTTTTTTTAATTGTTTAATTATCTGCCCTTGCTTCTACTCCTCAAGTTTGTCTATTTCTTTCCAAGGGTTACTCCCCTTTATGGACCATGCCTTCCTTCAGGGAATGCCTCAACAAACACCCCCCCCCCCAGGATAGGCACATTCATCCCTGCATGCCAGCGCCACAAACTCCTAAATCGTTAGTCAAGCCTAGGTCACAGTTAGGGCTTTACTTATATAAATGTAAGAAATAGGGCCAGCACCAAATGGATTGTTGCCAAATAAGTATAAATTTATTAAATAAACATATCCAAACAACTGAGGGTGTCAAACACCCCCAGTAAAGCACAAAAGTTCTCTGGATAAAGCAAGCAAACTGGTTTCGGCTGTGTTAGCCTTCTTTAGTGCACAAACCAAATTAATGAAAAAAGAAAGCACATCAGAGCAGCAGTATTTATAACATCTTAAAGACATAACAATCAAATCATTATGTACTCAGTGGAATCCTATTATAAATATATTTAAAGATGTTCATTCAAACCAGGGCTGAAAAGACCACCCAATTTGATTATCCATTTTCTTTCTTTATTATTTAGAATTGTGTGCCAACCACATTTGAGGGACCTGTCCCCTTTAATTTTGTCAATGACCGTAAAATAAAAAGAGGCAGAGGGGTGCTTAAGTGTGTGTTTATAAAGTGCACTAGAAAGTTTGTGATTCCTTATGTCACTCATGTGTTCTGAAATCCTGATGCATAATGGTCTGTATGTCTGACCCACATAAAAAGCTGAACAAGGACAAGAGGCCAGGTACACCACCCAATCCGAGCCACAGTTGGCCAAAAACTTTGTATCAAAAACTCTATCAGTATTGGGGCTAGTAAATTTTGTGAAGGCACTAACATATTATTATGAACGGACAGTTGAAAATGGGATTAAGGTTTTGGAAGGTCTTTGCCTTGAAATCAAAAATGTTATAGGGAAGGATTGGATATATTGGATTCTGATATATTATCTTTAGAACAACAACTAAAGGATAAGAAAATGAAAAAATTCCAACAGGATGTCGGTAACTATCAGTAAGGTCAGCCTTTCATGCCATATAAGAGCCCCTTGGCAGGGAGGAATCCGAATAGAACACTACCAGCAAAGCGTAAGAGACCCAAATCCATCCTCAAGAAAACACGTAATACATTTAGTTTTACTTCTGGGGAAGATTCATCTTCTGCTATGGATGTTGATGGCAACCCCTTTCTACAGTCACCAACACCGAAAAGATGCAGCACAGGTCACCCTTTAGGGTTAGGTCCAGAAGAGGGGGGAGGAAACACAGACAGTCCAAACACATTGGAGGAGATTCTCAAGGTGATGACCAAATGTTGAGTGAATTTAATAATATATATAATATATCTTCTGTGGAGCTTTTTCAAGCCCAGATTTCTGTGTTCAGTAAAGGTCTTAGTTATGTTCCTGGATATTTTGTTACTGAAGATTCATTTGCATCTGATGCTATTGCCTTTTGTAGATTGATTAATCTTAAAATACATTTTGATTCCAATACTGGTAGTAATGAGGTTAGATCTTTTAAGTTTCAACCATTCATATTTATGCCTCCGATGTCTAGTCAGGTGTCTCTATTCCAATCCTCCGTCCTCAGAGATCTACACTACAGTTTTAATGAGTATGATATTTTTCATCACAATCTCTCAAAGATTGAACAAACAGCTTTGGAGGAGTTAAAAACAATAAAGATCTGGTCATATTATCAGCTGACAAAGGGGGAGTGGTAGTAGTTATGAATTGGGACAGTTATTATCAGGAGGCACAGAGACAGCTTGGGGATGTCAGGCACTATATGCCCATGTCCCTTGATCCAACCAACAAATTTAAAATTGAAATGAATAGGTTCCTATCTCCAGCACAACAAGAGGGCATTATTACACAATCGGATGTTTATCATCTTACGGTCAAGGATCCCAGATCACAGTATATCTACTTTTTACCAAAGATACATAAGGATCCTTGTTGTCCACCAGGGAGACCAATTGTTTCAGGGACGGGCAGTTTAACTGAGCCCTTATCTGAATTTCTTATGCTCTATCTGAAACCTCTCCTGGCTTGTATTAGGCCACGTATCCAGGATACCACCCAATTTCTAGGTACCGTCTCCAATACTCAGTTGGAACCAGGTTGGCTTCTTTGCACATTAGATGTGACTGCCTTATACACCAGTATTCCACATTGGGCGGGGCTATTGGCCCTGCAATATTGGTTGGACCAAAGTGCTTTATATCCACCAGGTTTTAATACTCTTTTGATATGTATGACAGAACAAGTCCTCACAAAAAATGTGTCATACGTTCACGGACAATATTATTGGCAGACACTGGGCACGGCAATGGGAGCATCCTTTGCTCCCATTTATGAAGATTTGTTTATGGCCTACCTGGAGACCGAACTGATCTATAACCCCAATCATAACATCTATTTGGGGGAAATAGATATTTGGAGATGATACCTAGATGGTTGTTGGTTGGTATGGAAGGCAGATGTGGCTTATCTTTTGGAATTTGTGGAATATCTTAATCAAAACAAATGGGGAATTGAGTTCAAGGTAAATTTTGATTTGGAGAAAATCACCTTTTTGGATGTGACTATCACCAGAAATGAAGACAATACTTTGAGTACACAAATATACAGAAAATATTCCCAGTATAATTCTTTACTCCGTGCCAGTAGCCTTCATCCGCAACACGTGATACATAACATCCCCAACTCCCAATTTTTGAGAGTAAAACGTATTTGTTCTGATAATAATACCTTCCACAAGTACAAGTTTGATCTAGCCAATCGATTCCGAAATAGGGGGTATAAAGTGGGCAATATCGCCATGGCCAGTAACTGGGCATCTACACAAGCCAAGGAAGATCTTCTACAATATAAGAATAAAGACAAAACATCAGAGGACCAGAATGTTTTGAGAATGGTCACTACATATGGACACAACACTAAATCTTTCATGAATATTATCCAAAAACATTGGAACATTTTGCTGTCGGATCCAAAATCAGCCTCTAAGGTGGGTCAGAGATGCTTCTTCTCCTTTAAATGTGGTAAACATAGGCTCACTTTTGAGCCACTATAAACATTCTTCACAGGTTTCAGCTGGACCTATACAACAAACATTATTGGGTGACAAATTATGTAGTACCTGTCCATGTGGTCATTGCACACATTGTTCAAGAGTTTTCAAAATCAAAGAATTTACTAGCCCCAGTACTGATAGAGTTTTTGATATAAAGTTTTTGGCCAATTGTGGTTCAGATTGGGTGGTGTATCTGGCCTCTTGTCCTTGTTCAGCTTTTTATGTGGGTCAGATATCCAAACCATTACACATCAGGATTTCAGAACACGAGTGACATAAGGAATCACAAACTTTCTAGTGCACTTTATAAACACACACTTAAGCACCCTCTGCCTCTTTTTATTTTATAGTCATTGACAAAATTAAAGGGGACAGGTCCCTCCAATGTTGTTGGCACACAGTTCTAAATAATAAGGAAAGAAAAAATGGATAATCAAATTGGGTGGTCTTTTCAGCCCTGGTTTGAATGAACATCTTTAAATATATTTATAATAGGATTCCATTAAGTACATAATGATTTGATTGCTATGTCTTTAAGATGCTATAAATATTGCTGCTCTGATGTGCTTTCTTTTTTCATTAATTTGGTTTGTGCACTGAAGAAGGCTAACACAGCCGAAACCAGTTTGCTTGCTTTTTCCAAAGCACTTTTGTGTTTTACTGGGGGTGTTTGACACCCTCAGTTGTTTGGATATGTGTATTTAATACATTTATACTTATTTGGCAACAATCCATTTGGTGCTAGCCCTATTTCTTACATTTGTCTTGTTTTTTTGGGCCCTGGCACTTGCCGTACTTGCGAGGAGTTTGGACTGAGAGCTTTACTTATGTAAGTCATAATGCTAGCTTGTTTTTGAGTGCTTATTGTAAGCTAGTCTATTACGCAGCATATGTTTTTGTATAATATCTCTTATAGATCTTGATGACAGAGTGTTTCAAAAGATTCAGTCTTTGATAACTTTACTACAGCAATCCTTTTATTTGGGTCTTAACTATATTTTTATGCTTCAAAATTCACTGTTTCTTTCACACTACTAACAAGTAGTATATACCACCTGAACACTTTCAATAACATATTGTAAATTATTTATTTCACATTTTTACTAAACCACAAAATGTATTCAAGCATTGGTGTCAATAAACTAGACTTCTTTTACTTGCTAGCTAGCAATAATTCTGGTCTACTGTAAGTGAGCAAATCCAAGGTGCTCGAGTACCACTGTCTCACATCAGTGGACTTCATAGTTCATAGGTTAGTACTAGGCTAACTGCCATTGTGAGCCAATGTAAGCCTAGACAATTATCCCGTGTGAGACTCAAACCCTGCACCTTGTGTTTGTAAGGCAAACACCTTAACCATTAGGCCACCCTCCCAACCCTTCAGACTTGAGTGTCTTGTAACATGCACAGCTGGCCACTCATGCTCAAACGCTACTACATGTTCAGGCAAGGTACTGCAGTCATGGGGAAAGAATGGAGCTGTCATACCTCTCCTGAAAACAGTAGCCAAGTTTGGGAAGGGCTTGTGTAACAGCCATGGGAAGGAAGTTAGGAGGATATAGGAGTGCACAGTGGAGTTTAAGGCAGCGATCAAGGGATGGATTTAGGTTTGGGGGAAGCATTAGGTTTAGGAAGGAGGAGGGGAGTTTAGGTTCTAAGTTTCTAAGAGCAATATTTTAAATTTGTCCATATTTTTAGCCCCCCCCCCCCCCCCATTATTTTAGGCTTTGTCCGATTTCCTGTGCTAAGAGATTCAGAGGTGTGGGCAGGGCTACGTACTTCAGTAGAGTTGGGTTGTTGGTGGGCTAAGTAATTCACTAGGATCAGGCTAGTGGGAATTAGGGCACTTGTCAATTAGGTGAAGTGTGTTGTGGGCAAACACTTGTAATAGACCCCAGTAATTCAGTCATTGTATTAATGCTGAGCATATTTGTAGTATTGTAAATAATCTGTAGCTTTACGTTCATTATCCTTTATATTCACGAGATGCATGTTTCTGGTATCATTGCTATCTGTTGTGTGAGGTACGGTTATGTTCCTTGCAGAATTCCTTTTTACTGATTGGGATTATATATTTCCCCCTGGTGTTCCCTGAAAGTAAGCCTGGCCCAACAGGGTTGACTTGGTGACCCAAACATAAATGAGTGAATAAATAACAATAATTGTATTTCTCAGCACGTTCACTGAAGACACTTCACTGCACAAGTGAAACTGAAGTAAACATGTAAACATTGGACCAGATTCATTAATGTCTACATTAAGTGTACACAGTCTGTATTCAAGGCCATCCCTGACACATTTTTGTGCTTTCTAGTCATTCAGAAAGATTGCATTAAGTGTAGATGTCGTCTGCACTTTGCGCTGACCTTTATGAATCCCCACGAATATTTAAGGCTGCAAAAAATCAGGAAAATTAAATTAGGAGTAAGAAGGTGCGAGTTATACTTGTGTTGTCTGTTCTTTCAGAACAATGTACTCTAGGCTTTACTGAATCCCAGGGAGTATGTTTGCAGGAGATGCTTTATAATTTATCCCAGGGATTATGTTAACAGGAGGTGCTTTATAATGAATCCTAGGGATTATGTTTGCAGGAGATGCTTTATAATGAATCCCAGGGATTATGTTTGCAGGACATGTTTTATCCTTTAAAATTTTGCTACTTTCCAGTGTTGTTGAATGTTTTGTGCCTTGCTTTTATTCAAGGATACAGCTGCATACTTAATATATCCAGCATCAGTAAGAACATCAACCATCAAACTTTGTTATATGGGAAATGTATACCAACATTTGGTCATACCAGAGTAGGACACAGAAGTTTCTTGTCATTTCAGTAGATTGCTGCAACCTTTGCTCCAGAATGGATTCCACTGAATATTTTATTTATTTATTTATTCAAACTAGTATCCCTATTTAACATTTACACATTGCATCTCGGTTTTCAAAACACATTATCCCAGTCCTACTGATAAACAGTGCAGCTTGCAGCAGCGAGGCATTTCTTACACTTTCTGTGGCATACTGTTATTGTTTTTTATAATCTAGGCATTTAGAAGTATGAAGTGTAGATTATGGTTATACTACTGTTTTAGATTGTTATTTTACAGACCTTTTTGTTTTATATTGCAGTAACATGTATGTAAATGATGCTTGTCTACAATAATACCTAGCCTTAAAAGGATGTTTACTAGTCTTCGTATGCCCTCATTTCTCCATAACTTTCCTAGTCTACATTTTATAGGTCTTTCTTTTTTTTTACTAAATATTTTTTTTATTATTTCAAATAAGATGTCTTAACAAACATTACATGAAATAAAGATAAATAACATATTTACAATTCTAGGGCGGCCACGGTGGTGCAGTGGTTAGCATTGCCGCCTCACAACAAGAGGTTCCCCGGTTCGATCCTCGGCTGGGGTGCCTTCTGTGTGGAGTCTGCATGTCCTCCCTGTGGTGGGTTTCCGCGGGTTTCCTCCGGTGTCTGCTTCCTCCCACATCCCAAAGACATGCTGCAGGTGGATTGGACACTCTAAATTGGCCCTAGGTGTGCATGTGAGTGTGCCTTCTGTGGAAGGTTGGGCGCCGGGCTGGCAACTCGACACCATAAAACTCCACTGCCAATTAATGTGCGGACAAGGTGATCTGCTGTGGCGACCCCTAACCGGGAAAAAGCCGAAAGAAGAAGAACATATTTACAATTCTAAAATATTACTAACTTCAAACCATTATATAACTATTTACATTGGTGTCTATGCAAATAACATTGAAATTCTATATTATATAAAGTTAGAAACATAAGATTATATATCTTCTTCGATCTTTTCGAGTATTTCCAGTACTTTCATCCAAGAGAAATAGTAGATCTTTTAGTTCTGTTCGTCACTGTTAATATTTCCATGTGAGCAACTGTTGTTGTTAAATTCTCAAATTCCTTGAACGTAGGAGAAGCCTCATTTTTCCAGTGTATAGTTATGATTTTACGTGAAATTTTCAATAGTGACCATAGGATTTTAGTGTCTTTTTTTGGTACACAGTTTGGAATAGGAGAGTTGAATAAAATTAAAGACTTTGTTAATTGAAAATTATCATTATAAACAGTCTGAAAAAAATAGTTAATGGATTTCCAGTACATATTGAGACATATACATTCATAAAAAACATGCTGCCAATCTGCTTTTATCTTGGTATGGCATCTCCAACATTGATCTTCAATAGAATACATTTTGGCTAACCTGTGTGGTGTATAGAAACGTCTGTGTAGATATCTCCAAGTGAATAATTGCCAGTATTTTGATAATGTAGAAAATTTGGAAGATTTTAGAATATTTCTTTTTTTTTCTTCAATTGGAGGATGGTTGTTTATTAAAGTATAATAATCCCAGTATGATCTTTCATGATAGTTTTTTGTTTTTTAACAATTTTATAGATATTAGTCAAATAACCTGTACCCTGATAAGGCTGTTTTGTGATAAGAATAAGGTATTCAGTGAGTTTTGGAGCTTTATGTCTAACTGAAGGTTGCATTTGTTCTATTTTATTTATAAGAAAATGCCTTAGATTTTGTAAAAACAACCAATTGTCTTTATTTATATTATAATTATAAATTATCTGTTCATTTGTTAGAATTTTCCCTTTCTCTATAAGTTGATGCCAAAAGAGTAATGTTTCTTCTTTAAGTATATTTATTTTAGATATTTGGAATGTATCTAGAATATTTGGTGTAAAAGCTATAGGGAAAATAAGAAAAATCCAAGAATTAATATTTGGTATTTTGTTTATATATGTTTTGAATACTGAAAGTGTAGAGCTTATATAGTTTGATGGTAATTTATTAATATTATTCCTTTTCCCTAAAAAATAATCTTTTAACATCCATATAAGGGGTGATGGTATTACTGTTAAGTTGTCTTGTATGTGATTATAATTGATTTCTATGTAAATCTGCTCATGGGCTTGTTTCCATATAGGTGTGTATGAAATATTTAACCATAGTGTTATGTTTTTAATAACAGATGAGGTAATATATAAATCAATATCCGGTAAATTAATTCCACCGTCTTCCCAATCTGGTAAATGTTTATTTAAGGCTATATGGGGTTTATTTGGAAACCATAGAAAATTTAAAATTAGTTTATTATATCTTTGAATAATATATTTGGGAGGTGGCAATGAAAAATTTTTTATTAAGTATAATATTTTGGGAAATATGATTATTTTAATAAGATATAATCTGTCTGCTGTTGAAAAGATATATTTATTCCTGTAACCAGTTGTTTGTTCTATTTTGTCTAGTATTTTATTATAGTTAAATATTAGAGAATCTGTTAATTCATTGAGTAGATTTATTCCCAGATATAATCATTTACTTTCTGTTACTATATATTTGGAAAATCTTTTGTTTATATTATTATTATTTTTTTTACAATTACAGGGCATAATTTTAGTTTTGTTTTCATTAAATTTTAAGTCTGAAATATTTTGAAATTTATTCATGGAGTTAAATAGAGCATTCAAAGACTCATTTGCATCTGAGAGAGTTAATAGTATGTCATCAGCAAAGAGTTGGATTTTAAGGTTTAACATTTTATTAAT
Organism: Protopterus annectens; assembly: GCF_019279795.1. Lineage (NCBI taxonomy): Eukaryota > Metazoa > Chordata > Ceratodontiformes > Protopteridae > Protopterus > Protopterus annectens. Next base: position 401,721,775 of record NC_056737.1, read on the forward strand.
ACAAATGCCCTTTATGTTATTGCTTGATCTGATGTGATTTGCAAAGGGTTCTATGAGTAATGCAAATAACAATGGTGATAAAGGGCAACCTTGTTTAGTTCCCTTTTTGATTGTTATAGGGCCTGATCTATGCGATCCTAGTTTAACATATGCAGTAGATTTTTCTTATAGTATTTGGATAAGATTATTAAAATTAGAAGGAAAGTTATATTCTTTTAAAACAGTGAAAGAAAGTTCCAGTTAACCTAATCAAAAGCTTTATTAATATCTAATGAGATTACATTTAAATCTAGGACTTTATGTTTGCTATAATCTATTAATGTTAGTATTCTTTTAATATTATCTGAAGTATTTCTTCCTTTAATAAAACCTGTTTGATCTTTGTGAATTAAGAAAGGAAGAAAGTGTTTGATCCTATCTGTGTATATAGCCATAAACATCTTATAGTCTATTTTGAGTAATGATATTGGCCAATATGAGGAACACTGCCTCTCATCTTTATCTGGTTTGATAATTGGGGATATCAATGAATATTTCCAAGAGGGTGGTATATTCAAATCTTTCTTGGCTATATCATATACTTTTAATAATAAGGATATGGCTTGATTAGGTATTAATTTATACATTTTTGGTAGCATATTGTCTGGGCCAGGTGCTTTATTTGTCTTGAGCTTTTTAATTTGTGATTTTAATTCTGTCATATTGATTGGTTTGCTTATAATGTCTATTTGTTCTTGTGTTAATTTAATATGAATATTATTTTCTGAGTATTTTTTATATCCTTAGTAGATTTTCCTTGAGTGTTTATGGAATTATCAATGTTAAATTGAAGTCTGAATGCTTCTAAAATTTAGTCATTTAAAATATAATTTAGTTCCGTAACTCTTTTGTTAGTATTAGGAATAAATATTTCTTTTATTTGCTTAGATTTAATTTTTTTTTGTTCTATTAGTTGTGTCTCAGGTGTGCTGAATTAGTAGAGTATGAGTTTATTTTTATCTTTTCTAAGTTAATCATCTTATGATATAACAATTCTGTATACTTCTTATTGATTTGTGTAAGTTCTTGAACTTGAGTAGCATTACCCTTTTGTATTTCCAGTTTCAATTTATCTGCTTTGTTTTGTAAGTCTAGCATATCTTTATTCCATAACTTCCTTTTATTTATGTACCAGGATAATATTTCCCATATGTAACTGCTTTTAATGAATCCCAGACATATATTTCTGAAATATCTTCTGTGTAATTTATTTCTAGAAAGTTTTTGATTGTTTCTTCATAAAATTCTTTGAAATCTGTCAATTTTGTGATATAGGAAGGTATCCTAGTAATGGGATTTGAATAAAATGGTGTAAGCTCTATCTCAAAGACTATGGCATTATGATCAGATAAGGGACAATTTATAATTTTGACTTTGTCAGTTTTTGTTATTTGGTCATTGGCAACATATATTCTATCAATTCTAGAGTTAGTTTTATATTTATGAGAATAAAATGTGAAGATTAGTGAGTCTGGTTCTGCAAATTCTTTTATATCTTTTAAATACAGTGTATCTATAAATGTTGATAGTGCTTTAGAGATAGGTTGTTTTCTTCTTTTAGATTTAGAATCTGTATCTTTTTCATTCATTATACAGTTGAAGTCTCCTGCCAGTATCAGGCTACCCTTAGTTAAATGAATTATCTCTTCAAAGTGCTGTTTAACTGTTTTTAATCCTAGTCCTGGGATCCAATATAGATTTACTAACATATAGATTCTCTTATTTAATTCTATTGAAGCTAGACAAAACATACCTAATGTATCTTGATGAGTAGTAATTATTTTAGGTGTTATAATTGAGTTGCGAAGTAGTATAGCTACTCCTCTTTTTTTTGTTTTGTATTGGGAGTTTATTAGTACTGTGTAATTATTAATATTTAAGTTGTTTATATCTCTGTCTAATGTGTGTGTCTCTTGTAAGAAGACTATTTGTGGTTTATGTAAGTTTATGTACTTGAATAGGCTTCTCCTTTTATTACTATTATTTAGACCATTAACATTTATGGATAAACATTTCATTTCCTAGTTTTCAGTTTGTTTTACGTGTGAGTTTATGTAAATATTGTTTATTCTTAGTTCCATCTTGGTTACAGAATTCAAAAAGTTTTTCTTGTATGATTTTTGCATGTTTCTGAGTGACACCAAATTGATAGAATAAAAAAAAACAAAGAACTTCCAAACTTGTAATTCTTAACCTTAAAAACCATTCCCTATCGCTATGAGGTAATATATCTCTTTGTTTGGTTAGTGAATCTAACCAAACAAACTTTCTACCCTCACAAATAATATTTGGATCAGTTTCTCTTATCCTCTTAGTTTTTAAATAAAGATAATTGAATAATATATTAAAATAATCTAATCAGTTAAAATATATAAATATATTCTTTACTCATCTTATTGTAATTCAATAATAGTTATTTCTAATCAGGTTTCAAAAAGGTACAAATATTTAGATTAAAATAGTATCATTTCAAAATAGTTTAGGGTATTAATAAACATCATGTTAAAATCTATAACTGTATGTTGCATACATCTGTTGAAAACTATTTACTGACATTACTGTATAATACAATACCATTGTTGTGTAAATGCTTTAGACTACTCAAGTCCGAAACCAGTGTTTAAATTAGTATTTACAAAGTCATATTGGAATAAAAACATGAATAGTTCATGTTTAACATAAACTGAAATGCAATACAATGTACAAGTATATTAATATTTCTTTAGTAGACATTAAATATATTCCTCTGATTGCATTTTCCAGGTTTTCAAAGATAATTCCCATGGCTGGAGACAACAAGATCAAAATTTAGACATCTCCCTTATCCAAGAGACTACTTATAATGTTGTTACTTGATTGAGTGTTTTGTTGTTAACACTTTTATCAACTTTCAGAGGGACTTTGTATAATCAAAAAGACACAGTACAGAGGTAAAACTACAGTGCACTTGACCACATTTTCAAAGCAAGCATCTATGTATATCACATATTAACTCTTACAGCTTAGACTGACACTTAACCAGTGAGTTTATCTACTGACAATAAGTGCTGGAGATATAATTATGGCTTACTTAACACCAGTAATTTAATCTTATGACTGGATAAAAGATTAGAATTAAACATCCGGAGCTTCTCATTATAGTATTTAAAAAGTATACTGGACAACATATCAAAATAATGGAAGCTGCTAAGATTTAAACTATTATGTATGAAAATGTTACAGGTTAAAATTCCTAACCCACTTTGCAGTAAATAGACAAAATGTATTTAAACTATGGGGTAATACCTTTATTACGTCAAAACGGTGTTTAAGAAGCTTGTTTTTCCTCTAATGTCAGAGGACAGCTATGGTGATCCATGCACTGCAAGAGTATTATTTATCCTGGTAATTGCTTTATGACTGTATATAGAAATATTTAATTCAAATACTTAACTGGCATTACAACAATGTTTCTCAGAAAAGTTGTTTTACAGTTAATGACTAGATAGAACGCATCATTGAGAGGATACATTTATCAAATGTCAAGTGCTTTAGCTGTAATATGTGTCCCCTTGAATTAATCCCTGATGAATTTACTGCTTACTAAACTTGCAGACTAATATTGGCGTCTTTTCATGTAGTCATATTGGAACATGAAAATACAGGTCTGCTGATCAGGAACAATCAGGCTCTCAACTGCTAGACAATGCTGTACATTTGTCTGCAGAAAGGTTAGAGAATTACGGTTGCATTGTCAAGCATTTTTGTTTACACTAACAGTAACATGATATACCCACATACACTAGTATTGTGTCATTCTTGATAATGTAAAAAAACAGGTAATATTATAAGAAGGGTGAAGCCACAGCCAGGTAATATAATAAGAAGAGTACAGCCGCAGTCATTATTCAGATGAGTAAATGGGAACAGCATGAGCCATCTAAGGATGGATAGCTCGCTGAGTACCTGCCATAATGTATGTTCATAATGCATGGTAACTTAGTAATAAATGAGGGTGTGGGCTAAGCCTCTCCCACTTCTACTCAAATTGGATTTAATACAATATGTGTGTAGAACACAGATGCTTCGACAAAGTTCAAACCTATATGAGATATAAATATTGTATAATTGACACATTGGGTTAAATCCTCTGTTGTTATGTTACTTATTATAGTTGTTTATATGATTATTGCTTTTACTTTCTCTATCTAGTATATTATACTGTTATTTAAATGCTTGATTTGCTAAATGTACATTTAACCTTCTTGTTGCATCCCATTTGTCCACTTGAGGGTATATTTTGGTAGCAGGACATTAGTAGTATTTTGTAGGAGCACCAGTGTGGCAAATGGCAATTTTCCTTAAAATAAACCTGTCAGTTGCTTGACATTTACTAGTTTTTTTTAGAGAATTTGTAAAACAGCAGTGATTTTATTTGCTGATGATTAATTTCTGCTCTTTAAACTCTGCTGTACAAAACATAGTAAGGGATAGCTAAAATGTCTGGAAAACTAAACTGACAGAAAGACAAGCAGATATATGTCCTTATCTATCAAGGTGCTAGAAGACATCAGAAGCCGTAAGCTGAAAGTGTTTCAAAAAATATATATCTGTGTATATTTAGATGAACCTCATATGTTATTTACGTTTCCTTAGAAGGAATTTAGGTTCCTGTATCTTTAAATGTGAACCTAGCTTATTTCCTGACTAGACGTCAATTAGAAAGAGTCAGGGGATGGCGTACACAAGTAAATGTGACAAGCAATAAGTAACTCGAGTTTCTAGTGATGTTTGTGGCTGTTAAATTGTCTCGAGAACCAAGCGGGAAAAGGTATGTGTTTTTTCTTTTTTATTTTCCCTTCTCTTACTTCGTGACAAACTCATGTAGTGTGCATGCGAGCACTCTAGTTTGCGGAGTAGTGTTCACAACTGTTAAACTTTGCATTTTAAACATTCTATGCCTTATTTCTCTACAAAAGAAAAGACAACAGGATATCTAAGCTAGTCACAAGCATCTCTCAACTCTGGATGTCTGGAGCCACAACACACTTGACTTATAGCCTCAAAATATTACGTAAAACATATTTTTTTCACTGGACTGTATCAGTATGTGCATATGGGTCAAAGGCAGAACATCTTTTAAGATTATTTAAAGTAGTCTTATAATACATCTAAACTGAAATACTACATTTCAAAAGCAACACATTTCCGCCCAGCATTAGCGTTTATCCAAACAGGGACACTTTTAACTTATAAAAAGTAATGCTGTCAGGGATGTAACTGATAATAAGTTATATAGCAGCCATTACTATACCTGTTAAGCAATATAGCCATATAGTGATTAAAGTATTATAAGTTAATGAAGACTTTATAAAAAGAAGAGAAAAATAAAAACAACAAAACACAAAGAGAGAAAATAAATAAATAAATAAATATACAAATAAATAAATAAATATTTGAGAACATTATTATGCATTGATTACTCTGATTAAGAATATGAAAATAATAGATGGACAATAATGAAAATAGAGTAATGTTTAAATTATGCTTAGTATATTGATATGATTTGAGATAAATGTATTTAAATTTATGCTAATTTTGACATTTAAAGTATAATTGAAAACAGTACCTATTTCGGTGTAACTTGAAGACAGTAAGAACTTTTCTTTTGTTGTTAGTATTATTATTTAGATTTTTACAGATTATAACATATGTAAGATTATTTGTCCTTTAGTTTTTTTTTTCTTTTGCTCAACAGTTTTCCAATTATTTACTTCAGCATTTCTTTTCAGTGTACTTATTGTCCAGTCCATAGATTCTTCATGTGTTAGGATGTTGTTGTTGGTAAGGTATTTTATTGCTGAATCTACTGTTTCAAAGATTTTTATTCCATTTGGTAGAAAAACTCTCAGTCTTGCTGGGAATAAAAGATAGACTTTCAGTTGCTTTTTCTTCAAGGTTTTTATTATTGGTAGAAATTATTTTCTTTTTGAAACCACCTTTGTAGAATAATCATTGTCACATCTTATTAATGAATCATTGTATTTGATGGGAGAATTTTCCCAAGCATTTCTTAATATAAGATCTTTATCTTGTGTAGAAAAAAGTCTCACAATTATAGATCTCAGCTTGTTCTTACCCGGAGAAGAAGCATTTCCAGAAGCTGCTAGTGATCTATGCGCACGTTCTATATCATATGAAAGAGCTTCAGGTATTTTTGTTACATCTGGTATCCAGGTGGTAAGAATGTTTATCATAAGTTTGCGGACGACTGCAAACTGGGTGCTATAATAGAGTCTCCGGCCGACATGGAGATCCTCCAGAAGGGCCTAAATGAGACTGATGCATGGTGTCAAAGCCATGGTCTCAAGCTAAATGCAAAAAAATGCGTAGTAATCCCCTTTGGAAAAAACAGAGTATCCACAAACTACAACATAGGAGGTAATCCCCTGAAATCTGAAGAAGAAATAAGGGATCTAGGGACCCAAGTAGATAGCCAGCTTTCCTTTGATAACCATGTTGCCAAAGTGGTTAGAAAATCCTTCTATGTGACCCATCTGATCATGAAAGGGTTCACATCAAGATCTAAGGATGTAATGGTGCCCCTCTACTATTCCCTCATCAGACCTATTATTGAGTACAATGCACCAATGGAATGTACCTGGCTAGATATCTCCAGCAGCTGGAGAGACCACAGAGGTACCTAACCAAGAGAATTACTGGCCACAAACAGTTGCCCTATTCAGCACGATTGAAAAAGCTAAGACTGTTCTCTGTTGCATACCGCTTTCTCAGAGGCGATCTCTGTCTAACGTACAGAGCCATGTCCAACCCAGAATTGTTGAACATGCTCCATCGTAGCAAAACCAAATCTACTCGAGCTACACACTCTAGGGATATAAACCTCAATACAACAATGAATAGAACATGCTGGAGGGATAGATTCCCTTCGCAGAGACTTCCCTTACTATGGAACAGGGTCCCGATCTACATAAGACAGAGCCCCTCACTATCACTCTTCAAGAGGAACCTTGATGAGTGGATGAGTAACAGAAAGTTCACACTGGGGAATCACACCAACATTACTACTAGATAGGGGCCAATGGTACTAGCTGCTAGTACAAGGGTCTAGGGAACTACTAAAGTGGCGGTGAATACCGCACAACGTGGCTGGGCTAATATATGCCTTCGGGCAGATAGCTCAGTACCAACCTATGAACCTATATTGTCCCCTTCAGATTTTTCTGGTAGACCATATATTCTAATATTATTTCTTCTTGTTCGATTTTCCATATCATCAAGCTTTTCTAGTAAATATGTGTTCTGTTGAAGTAAGAATTCAGTTTGTTGTTCTTCTATTTGGACTCTAGTGTCAATGTCACTTAATGACTGTTCAATAACATTTCACCTGAAAGGCTGAATGGTACAGTGGTTAAGGTGTATGCCTTTCAACCCGAAGGTGTAAGGTTTGATTCTCACCACTGGAAAGAGCTTTACAGATATGAGGATTTATATTTTTTTTCCAGGGATTACTCCCGTGTCACTATTAGACAGAGGCACAGTAAACTAAACCTTAAAAAGGACACAGTATACTCAAATCAAGGGGTGGCGTAAGCCATACAGAATCAGGCTAGGCTTATAATTGCCCCAGGGCAGATAGCCTAGTATGAACCTATGAACCTATAAGTGATATCTGTCCTTTCTGCTGTGTAAACATTTCTTGACGCTGTTCCAGTTGTTGTGAGCACTTTTCTTTAAAAGTATCTATTTTATTGTCCATCTTGTCGATTTTTATTGTAAGTTCCTGTATATTTGTAATGAGAGATTGCAGGTCTTTTTTGAGAGAAGAGTCTTGTGCTGTATTCCTTAGATGACTCATGCTGTAAAGCTGATATTGGTGCTGATTTCCAGTAATTAATTTGACAGGAATTATTCAAGTTCTGACAATAAAATTTTTCTTATAGATGCTCAGAGTTATTAGAAATAAGTTAGTAATAAATATTTCTTCAAATTAAATATTATTTTGTAAAATTCCTGCCAGGAATTGTATTGAGGTAAGAGAGCTGAAATGAAGTGAGCTATCAGATCAGCATCCTAGCCATGCCCCCAGTATAGGTCTTTCTTGAGTGAAGAATTTAAATGTATTGTACACAGTTTGCTGTGGATAATCTTACATCTGTCCATCTTAGTACATTAAATAATACACAGTGTGTTATGGATAATCTAACCTGTGTCCATCTTAGTACATTAAATCATACACAGTCTGCTGTGGATAATCTTACCGCTGTCCATCTTAGTACATTAAATCATACACAGTCTGCTGTGGATAATCTTACCTGTGTCCATCTTACTATGTAAAATTATACAAAGTCTGTTGTGGATAATCTTACCTCTGTCCATCTTAGTACATTAAATCATACACAGTCTGCTGTGGATATTCTTACCGCTGTCCATCTTAGTACATTAAATCATACACAGTCTGCTGTGGATAATCTTACCACTGTCCATCTTAGTACATTAAATCATACACAGCCTGCTGTGGCTAATCTTACATCTGTCCATCTTAGTACATTAAATCTTACACAGTCTGCTGTGGATAATCTTACCTGTGTCCATCTTAGTACATTAAATCATACGCAGTCTGCTGTGGATATTCTTACCGCTGTCCGTCTTAGTACATTAAATCATACACAGTCTGCTGTGGATAATCTTACTGCTGTCCATCTTAGTATGTTAAATCATACACAGTCTGCTGCGGATAATCTTACCGCTGTCCATCTTAGTAAATTAAATCATACACAGTCTGCTGTGGATAATCTTACCTGTGTCCATCTTAGTACATTAAATCATACACAGTTTGCTGTGGATATTCTTACCGCTGTCCATCATACACAGCCTGCTGTGGATAATCTTACCTCTGTCCATCTTAGTACATTAAATCATACACAGCCTGCTGTGGATAATCTTACCTGTGTCCATCTTAGTACATTAAATCATACACAGTCTGCTGCGGATAACCTTACCTCTGTCCATCTTAGTACATTAAATCATACACAGTCTGCTGTGGATAATCTTACCTCTGTCCGTCTTAGTACATTAAATCATACACAGTCTGCTGTGGATAATCTTACCGCTGTCCATCTTAATACATTAAATCATACACAGTCTGCTGCGGATAATCTTACCGCTGTCCATCTTAATACATTAAATCATACACAGTCTGCTGTGGATAATCTTACATCTGTCCATCTTAGTACATTAAATCATACACAGTCTGCTGTGGATAATCTTACACCTGTCCATCTTAGTACATTAAATCATACACAGTCTGCTGCGGATAATCTTACCTGTGTCCATCTTAGTACATTAAATCATACACAGTCTGCTGCGGATAATCTTACCTGTGTCCATCTTAGTACATTAAATCATACACAGTCTGCTGCGGATAATCTTACCTGTGTCCATCTTAGTACATTAAATCATACACAGTCTGCTGTGGATATTCTTACCGCAGTCCATCTTAGTACATTAAATCATACACAGTCTGCTGTGGATAATCTTACCTCTGTCCATCTTAGTATGTTAAATCATACACAGTCTGATGTGGATATTCTTACCGCTGTCCATCTTAGTACATTAAATCATACACAGTCTGCTGTGGATAATCTTACCTCTGTCCATCTTAGTACATTAAATCATACACAGCCTGCTGTGGATAATCTTACCTGTGTCCATCTTAGTACATTAAATCATACACAGTCTGCTGTGGATATTCTTACCGCTGTCCATCTTAGTACATTAAATCATACACAGCCTGCTGTGGATAATCTTACCTCTGTCCATCTTAGTACATTAAATCATACACAGCCTGCTGTGGATAATCTTACCGCTGTCCATCTTAGTACATTAAATCATACACAGTCTGCTGTGGATAATCTTACCTGTGTCCATCTTAGTACATTAAATCATACACAGTCTGCTGTGGATATTCTTACCGCTGTCCATCTTAGTACATTAAATCATACACAGTCTGCTCTGGATATTCTTACCGCTGTCCATCTTAGTACATTAAATCATACACAGTCTGCTGTGGATAATCTTACCTCTGTCCATCTTAGTACATTAAATCATACACAGTCTGCTGTGGATAATCTTACCGCTGTCCATCTTAATACATTAAATCATACACAGTCTGCTGTGGATATTCTTACCGCTGTCCATCTTAGTACATTAAATCATACACAGCCTGCTGTGGATAATCTTACCTCTGTCCATCTTAGTACATTAAATCATACACAGTCTGCTGTGGATAATCTTACCTGTGTCCATCTTAGTACATTAAATCATACACAGTCTGCTGTGGATATTCTTACCCCTGTCCTTCTTAGTACATTAAATCATACACAGTCTGCTGTGGATAATCTTACCTGTGTCCATCTTAGTACATTAAATCATACACAGTCTGCTGTGGATAATCTTACCTGTGTCCATCTTAGTACATTAAATCATACACAGTCTGCTGTGGATATTCTTACCGCTGTCCATCTTAGTACATTAAATCATACACAGTCTGCTGTGGATAATCTTACACCTGTCCATCTTAGTACATTAAATCATACACAGTCTGCTGTGGATATTCTTACCGCTGTCCATCGTAGTACATTAAATCATACACAGTCTGCTGTGGATAATCTTACACCTGTCCATCTTAGTACATTAAATCATACACAGTCTGCTGTGGATAATCTTACCTGTGTCCATCTTAGTACATTAAATCATACACAGTCTGCTGTGGATAATCTTATCTGTGTCCATCTTAGTACATTAAATCATACACAGTCTGCTGTGGATATTCTTACCGCTGTCCATCATAGTACATTAAATCATACACAGTCTGCTGTGGATAATCTTACACCTGTCCATCTTAGTACAGTAAATCATACACAGTCTGCTGTGGATAATCTTACCTGTGTCCATCTTAGTACATTAAATCATACACAGTCTGCTGTGGATAATCTTACCTGTGTCCATCTTACTATGTAAAATTATACACAGTCTGTTGTGGATAATCTTACCTCTGTCCATCTTAGTACATTAAATCATACACAGTCTGCTGTGGATAATCTTACACCTGTCCATCTTAGTACATTAAATCATACACAGTCTGCTGTGGATAATCTTACCTGTGTCCATCTTAGTACATTAAATCATACACAGTCTGCTGTGGATATTCTTACCGCTGTCCATCTTAGTACATTAAATCATACACAGTCTGCTGTGGATAATCTTACACCTGTCCATCTTAGTACATTAAATCATACACAGTCTGCTGTGGATAATCTTACCTGTGTCCGTCTTAGTACATTAAATCATACACAGTCTGCTGTGGATAATCTTACCGCTGTCCATCTTAGTACATTAAATCATACACAGTCTGCTGTGGATAATCTTACCTGTGTCCATCTTAGTACATTAAATCATACACAGTCTGCTGTGGATATTCTTACCGCTGTCCATCTTAGTACATTAAATCATACACAGTCTGCTCTGGATAATCTTACCTCTGTCCATCTTAGTACATTAAATCATACACAGTCTGCTGTGGATAATCTTACCTGTGTCCATCTTAGTACATTAAATCATACACAGTCTGCTGTGGATATTCTTACCGCTGTCCGTCTTAGTACATTAAATCATACACAGTCTGCTGTGGATAATCTTACTGCTGTCCATCTTAGTATGTTAAATCATACACAGTCTGCTGTGGATAATCTTACCTGTGTCCATCTTAGTACATTAAATCATACACAGTCTGCTGTGGATATTCTTACCGCTGTCCATCTTAGTACATTAAATCATACACAGTCTGCTCTGGATAATCTTACCTCTGTCCATCTTAATACATTAAATCATACACAGTCTGCTGTGGATAATCTTACACCTGTCCATCTTAGTACATTAAATCATACACAGTCTGCTGTGGATAATCTTACCTGTGTACATCTTAGTACATTAAATCATACACAGTCTGCTGTGGATATTCTTACCGCTGTCCATCTTAGTACATTAAATCATACACAGTCTGCTGTGGATAATCTTACCTCTGTCCATCTTAGTACATTAAATCATACACAGCCTGCTGTGGATAATCTTACCTCTGTCCATCTTAGTACATTAAATCATACACAGTCTGCTGTGGATAATCTTACCTCTGTCCATCTTAGTACATTAAATCATACACAGTCTGCTGTGGATAATCTTACCTGTGTCCATCTTAGTACATTAAATCATACACAGTCTGCTGTGGATATTCTTACCGCTGTCCATCTTAGTACATTAAATCATACACAGTCTGCTCTGGATAATCTTACCTCTGTCCACCTTAGTACATTAAATCATACACAGTCTGCTGTGGATAATCTTACACCTGTCCATCTTAGTACATTAAATCATACACAGTCTGCTGTGGATAATCTTACCTGTGTCCATCTTAGTACATTAAATCATACACAGTCTGCTGTGGATATTCTTACCGCTGTCCATCTTAGTACATTAAATCATACACAGTCTGCTCTGGATAATCTTACCTCTGTCCATCTTAGTACATTAAATCATACACAGTCTGCTGTGGATGATCTTACCGCTGTCCATCTTAGTACATTAAATCATACACAGTCTGCTGTGGATAATCTTACCTCTGTCCATCTTAGTACATTAAATCATACACAGTCTGCTGTGGATGATCTTACCGCTGTCCATCTTAGTACATTAAATCATACACAGTCTGCTGTGGATAATCTTACCTGTGTCCATCTTAGTACATTAAATCATACACAGTCTGCTGTGGATAATCTTACATCTGTCCATCTTAGTACATTAAATCATACACAGTCTGCTGTGGATAATCTTACCTGTGTCCATCTTAGTACATTAAATCATACACAGTCTGCTGTGGATATTCTTACCGCTGTCCATCTTAGTACATTAAATCATACACAGTCTGCTGTGGATGATCTTACCGCTGTCCATCTTAGTACATTAAATCTAGTTAAACTTCACTGTCAGTATTTTTCTGGAGGGCTGTGCTTTCTTGCATGTCCTCACAAACCCCGATTTTTAAATATACAAAATCCAAGGTCACACAGACTCAAAGGAAAGGGAATGTATGTTTTTTTCTGTGTTGGTGTGACATCAGATAATTTGGGGAGAGGGGTGGCAGCAGGAAGGTGTGGTTCCCCCTGAAAAATACTCTAAATGTCAGATGATGTAGTGTGATAATCAGGTTGGCAGCTCAGGTTTCGGCATGTTTGCTAATGATAAAATTTAGTTGACTAAGTTTGATGATGATAAAATCAACACATTTTACTCCTGCAAATACTTTTACATTGACAGTATAGTCAGTCTAATACAAAATTTACTAGACTGTTGTTTAAGAAAGCAGAAAAACACTTCCTCTCCTCACATGAATTCTACTCCTGCTTGGGAATCTACCCAGATGCTATGGTTTACTGTGACCCCCCCCCCCATACTTCTCAGCTGTACTGAATTCCTCGGTATTTTATGGTTTTGGACTCAAAATAATAGGGTGCCATGAATTCCTGACTGGCCCCTTTATCCCGATTTCATTTACATTTTTTTATAGTCATGTGCACATTTGATGACACAAGGGTAAAGTTTGAGCTTAGAGTTTCAGGATATTTTGGTTGTGTGACTTTGTCCTGTAGTGTAGCTTCTGGGCCTTAAAATTGAGCTGTGAAGTTCATGATGAAGAGGGTAAAACTGGAAAAAATAATTTGGGAAACAGGTGTAGATAGCTTTGGCAGACTGTTCCTTGTCAACACTGACCAGACAGAATTGTGTCTCTAAGGAGATAACATTCGTTGTAACAGATTAATCAGTGTTGCATGTATATTGTCCAGGTTTATGGCGCAGTTCATTTCCAGTACATGCTAAAACATAGGCTCATAATTTTATTATGTTTTGATGTTGGGTCCTTCAGATTTTCCCGGCCCATATTTGAGAGATCCCTTACTCCCGATACTGGTAATTTTCTGTGTACTTTTTGCTTTTTTCTCCACGCATAATTGTTAAACCAAACATTTGAGACATTTCCTTCCTTGTATGTGTCTGTCTATGTGTATGGTTAACTAAAGTCATGTCCACCCTGCCCCTTTACCCATTCTTTCTTCATTGTGGGTTCTAACTTCTGCACTGCCATTTTGGCAGTTATCAAGTGATGTTTCTTGGTCCTTCCTTCTTCCCTAATTACTGGTTTAGCATGGACTGATGAGTTATGCTTTGTTACAGGGTTGCCCTCACCAGTTTGTGTAGTCCTATTATAAAGTCCCCAGTCTGGAGAATGACGTTGCTTGTATTACACATATTTGCTGTGGATTTGGGACAGATGGCATACTAGATAAGAAGCCCTTCATGTATTCTTATTGGCATTCCATTACCTGAAGGTAAAATGACTTTTTAACACTATACCGTATTTGACTGATAAGATGTCATGATTTGAGGAAGTAGCGAACGTCCTGTTGAGGGTGCCCTGTCTTATGGTTTTGGATTTACTGTACAAGTGGGATATTGGTGACTTTAGTGAACAGATGGCAGGTTACGGGGATCAGTCTTGCACAAAAACGTACTTCTCGATGCTTATTATGTTGATGAGTACTGGTCACTTGTGTGCCTGTTAGTGTGATCAGGTTGCCTACCTGATTTAAATTATGGGTATAATAAAATTAAACCAGACTGTAAATATAAACATCTTAATTTTGGAAATGTCATAAACAGTCATCTAGTCAACATGGTATTTTAAACTTTTTTGTGCATTAATGTCAAGTGAGTGATAATGCTTGGTGATGTACTCAGAGGTAGATAATAATAGATTTACTGATGAAACCTATTTTTCTACAAACTTTCACTACCATTAGAATAAAATTTCATGCTCATTTTTACTGACATGAAGTAAATCAAGTAAAGACCAGCTTTTTAAAAAAAAATGTAATAAAAAATTCCAATAAAAAAACATTAAAAGTGGAGTGACAATGTGAACTACTTTAATTTTGCTGCTTTAATGAATTGACTCTTCATACCCCATGGATAGAGGCGAGGATAATAGTGGAGTTTTTTGATTAGTTGTCACTCTGCTTAGCTGATGGATGAACTGGCCTTTTGAATAGCTGAATTCTTCAGAGTTGTGCAATATTGACAAGAACTTTTATAAGAATACTATTAAAAGGAGATTGTTGTTTTTCAACCCTATGCTTTCATTACATACAGATGATGGCCTTATGAATGTAATTTTGATTATTTAGAATATTCCGTTGATGTAACTATACTGCAAAACTATTGTGAAAAAGGTTTGAGTTTTACTCATATAGAATATCTGATTGGCTGCTGCTTGGTTAACTTAATGAATGGACTAATGTCTAATCATAATCAGTGGAGATGTGGACTTTCTAAATTAATGTTATTGGATGAAAACTATTTTTAATTGAATGAGATTCTTGTTTGTTTTATGGTTCTGAAGAAGCATTGTGTATATCAATGCAAAAGTGCTTATCCATTTATATTATAGCTTTTAATGGTTTTTATTGGAATTTGTTATTAAACCTTTTTCGAATTTTATGTTCTTGGCCACGTTAACTGGTCTTTATATGATTTATTTTATTTGTTGCTGTATTGGGGACCGACTATTAGCAGCTGCTGTTGTATGTTTTTTTTCCTTTTCTTTGTTTTATTTTTACTGACATGTCTTATAATATAACTATATGCTTAGCATGGTAAACTTTTTTTTTTTACTCATTTTTAATGCCATCATGGCTTTGCTTTTTCTTGTATGCAGAGCAGCAGGTGTGAATTGCTTCAATTTTTCCTCTCTGGCTGGGCAAATTGATAGTTTTATTGATTACTGCCTGTCACTCTTTATGCAGGACAATTCCTATTTGGGTAATTATATCCTTTCGGAAGTACATGAAAATCTGATGACATTTGATATTTTTAGTGCAAATAATATTCTCACAATTTCCTTTGGTGGTTACATAAAAATATTAATTGTTTCAAAAACACACAAGTATTTTATGTAAGCAATTCAAATTCTATCTTAAAAAGTATTTATTTTGGCCAAGAGGTAAATTATGAGCCTTTGCGGTAGCTGTGGGTAAAAATGTCCCACTTTGGGCTTTTGAAAAGGTGGCAGCCCTACATACAAAGGCATTGGGTCTCAAACAGAGTATTTCATTGTAAGGATTTAATTTGGTTCCATGCACTTTACTGGTGCTGCTGTTTTTATGTGCATCATCATTTATTTAGTTGCACTTAACAGAGAAGTACAAATATCTGGCTGTTGAATTTGTAGTGACTATTTGGGGGGATCTTTTATTTCCTTGGTCTCCTGACACCTGGCAGGAAGTTGCTTCAGGGATCTATAACATAAAAAATGTGAGGCAAGCCATATTTGGGTTGTCAAGTTCCCTTCTGTAATTTTACATGACTGACAGTCCCTTCAGTTTTCTTTAGGCAGTAAGTTCAATCCTTTTATGGTCTGATTTTACTTTATTTTATGTTGAAAGTCTTAATGAAGTCCTGCTCTGTCCAGTACAACCCTCCTCAGTTCTGTCCTAATTGATACCAACAGAGGTCGGTTTCTACGTTTATTACTAGACTGTCATCATTTTTAAGAGCAGAATGTAAAAGATTAAAAAGTGCATATATATATATATATATATATATATATATATATATATATATATATATATATATATATATATATAAAAAAAATGCATATATATTTAATAATGGTAATTGTAAAATGTGTCAGTTTTTGTTTTTTTATGGTTGCAGGTTTTAGCAGCATATATGTCATGTACAATACATAAAAGGTTTGGGAAGTAGTACAGAAGAATAAGGCTCTGAGCTGTTAATGAGGAGCTTTCTGTATCCAAAATAGTGTTTGATTCCTTCTTTCCTCTTCCATTTGCATACAGAATGACTCATCACTTAACAAGACATCACAAATGTGTTGTCCACTGGCCCCTGAAAAGCTTGCATACAGTAGACTTGCCCTGTTAACAAATGTATAAAACAAAATAAAAAAACAATATTTCAATTGTATTTATTTTTATACGAGAGGTAGCAAAGGTAGTAACGAGTTACAGAATGATATGAATACCTGTAATGTAAGCAAAGTGGGTAGTAATTTACATGTGACCTTTGTATTTCAGATTGCAGAAGGAAACTGGAACTTTTAATGGAAACTAACATTTGGTGATCACTTTTAGATGTGCTGTGTTAGTGCATCTTTTATGGTAACATTGGTCTGTGTTGTCATGTGCTTTGATACCTTGTCATGTTGTATAAAGGTGGCTTATGCTGACATGGTGCCATGGGCCACCTGTGTGGTACAGTACAGTATAGCCATCTGTGCTTATCTGGAGCCACGATCCACCAAGTTGCACACACATCCAAGTCATTGCACCACAGGTACCAGTATGATTCTATCATAGTCCATGTAGTTGGGTTGGGTTGAATGGCTAGGCTTTAAAAGCCCAGATGGTTGTTACCCTAGTACATCCATGATGCATGATGATGACTGGGCTTGAGGGTTGCAGAGTTTTAAAGGTACGGGCCAAGCAAATGAACTGCATATCTAAGACCCCAGCAAAACACAATGATGCAGTTGTTACAAGTTCAAATGTTAATATAAGTAGAACACTATTGTTCTGGTTATATTTTGTGTTTAATATTTTGTCTGTTCTTCAATTTGTGTTTGAATGTTGGCATCCCACAATTCCATTGGGGTGGGCAGGATTATTTAATTATGTATGCAAATTTTATGTTAGCCAGTGTACAGATTTTTGGCCAGTTTTACCTACTTTTCATGGGCCTTTGTCCAGATTTTTGATGTTTCCAGCTTGAGAAGTATGACTACCCCCACCCCATAGGTAAGGTACAATATGTTAGACCTTCAAGAAGACTTCACCGTAACAACAAAGCTCCTTCCCTCCCTCCACTGTTGGAAATGCTACATACTTATTGCAGGTTTTTTTCTGACTCTTTGATGACCTTTGTATTTGTATTTTTGCATTTCTCTTAAAGTATATTGTGGACTCGATGGGCCTACCTGTTTTATTCTTTTAAAAAACACAACGAGAGAATGAGGAACAGCTAAGTATATCAAAGAAAAAAAAGACACGTGAAGTTCCTGTACTGGGAAAAACAATAACTAATAACGGCAAAACTTCCAGTAAATCAACCACTGAACTCAAAACTAATTGCAGAACACATTTAATGTCAAAAACAAAAACCATCAACAGTTTAACGCTTTCATTTGTATATGTAAGACATCATCAGAACTGTGAATACAACGCTTGTAAAAGCCGTTTAAAACCTGAATGAAGTAGACACACATCCACTATCAACCAATCACCACCTAGTAATGCTGACATCACTGCAGAACAAAAAATAAAGTGAACAGCGCTAAGAGCAAGTCTGTACCTTGCTATATGAACCTGAAACAGAAAGAATAAACACTGAAACAAAAACTGTTAAATACAATGAAATCATAATCTGCTGGCTCTTCTTTTTAATTCACTATTGATATAAATACTGTTGTTTAAACCGGGAAAGTTAGTAGCATCAAGCTTGAGTTGTCAGAACATTTCCCAGTGAAGTAGTTTGTTCTGCCACTCCCTTACATAAGGAAAGATTTGTATTTGTTCGAGAACCAAGAATGTAAACTTAGTAAATTCAGCACACACAACAGAATGTTTGGCTAGTGTACTGTTACTTTTGTTTTACTGTTATTAACAACTAAGTATATAAAACAAAGCATTGCGCCATCTACTTCATTGCCTTGCTTGATGAAAGACCCAGTTTGGTTCCTGTCAAGACAGTCACCACTTGGATAAAATCCATCTGGGAGATGAGACATAGAGGGTGGCTAAACCCATATGTTATGTTTTATATTACATTAATTGTTTCTTAACAATCACAGGTTATTGCAAGAAACATGTACAAATGTACTTTCTTTTTTCCCTGAAAAGGTGGTATATAGTTGAAATAAATTGACTTCCACTGTAGTCCCTGAAGGAAGAATGAGGTCTGTAAGTGTGCGTGGAATGAATAGAAGTGTTTTGTCAGACAAAGGATTTCTTGTCATAACCTTCAATTGCCTACTGTGTGACTCTGAGAAAATCACTTAACCAAACATTGTTTCTGAGTCACTCGTGACAAGTGTTGGTTTCTCCAGTGAGCTTACCCAATGAGATGGGAGATTATCACAGTAATCAGTGAAGTAAACAGATTGTGGTCTTTTTTCAGCAGGCCTCATATGTTCACATGTCTTGAATAAGCAGTGACTGACCATTGTTCTGTAGGCTAAAGCAACAAATAGCCTATTTAATGGCATTGTATATGAGACAAGTTTACACTACACCCTGGAGCTTACCATATAAAACAATAACCTGTATTATGAGTCACTTAAGCAGTTTGTTAATCTTGTGTAATATCTACCAGCATTTGTACATAAATAAGTTATTTTGTTTTGCCTTACAGTTGTGGGTGGAAGAAAGATTGCCACAAGCTGAATCTAGAGACTATGGCCAGAACCTCCAGGCAGTGCAGTTACTAATGAAGAAGAACCAGGTGAGACAATACTGTGATAAATCTGTGACATCATAAGTGATTTAATTTGATTATCATGTTCTTCCAAAACATGTTTTTGTGATTTATGTAATCTGATTTGCTCTGTATCTGTGAATCTATGTTTGTATGTATATGTGTGTGTTCATACACAAGCTTGCACACACATATTGTCAGATGATGGATCAGAACAGAGATCAATCACAGACTGTGCATTGTTTCGGGGCTAGCCACTTGATGGTGTAAAAATTGGCTCTAGGTTATTCGGTCATGTTGACTAATGTCTTCAAAATGGGCATGGGTAGTTACTAATGATAAGTTGGTTAAGGACCAGTCCTACTCTGACCTACACCAGGGACCGATGCTGACAAAGGGAGGGGTGTCCCTGTTGGCCAGTATGTGCCCACCATGAAGTCCAGCAACCCTGGGTCAATAAGCTACTGGCTGGCTGGTGTCCAATTGTCCAGCTTGGGTTACCAGGGATAGCTCTGTTGAACAAAATCTGAACATAAAACCAATGAACCTGCCAAACATGAACTAAGAATTGCTACACTCACTGTAGGCTCATTGTCAGGACTCAACTTGAAAGTGGATGCCATCATGGTAAGGAGGAGGTTGGACATCCTATTTATCCAGGAGATAAGACGGAAAGGCAGTGCAGCAAAGCCATTTAGCTTGGGATCTAGAGTCTTCTGCTGAAAAGGATGATAGACTAGAAGTGATGTGAGAATTGTGGTGAGGGGAGATGCTTCAGATGACAGTGAAGGAATGTCATCAGAATAAGTGATAGAGTCATGGCAATCAGACTCCATTGTAAGGACAGGGCACTGATCATAATATCAGCATATGCCAATCAGCAGGATTGTGATAGTGAGGAAAAGAGTGCATTCAGACAGCAGTGGCACTGAATCGAGAGATATGGTGACACTTGACACAACGCCACAACCCCATGTAGAAAAGGGGGAAAAAAGTGGGTTGAATACCCTCAGAAACCACACACACACACACACACACACACACACACACACACACTGTATTAAATCAACATAGAGGAGGCACATGACTTTACTACAAATTTATACAGACAAAATCTTTTGATAGCAAATTTTGCATATAATGTAGCTGGTACAGTAACTCACAGCTCAGTTCAGGCAATTAACTGGCAGTTCAATTTAGGTGAAAAGAGTCGCAGTTAAACAAGTTGAGTATACATTCTTCATAGTGGATTCCCAGATGAAGGCCTAAATTTTACAACCTGTTCAATGAATCCACAGGTTTTGAGTGCCACTGTTTTGTAGTTCTCCACATGTTTCATCTCCAACAACTCACTGTTCCATGAGTTCTATCCAGTAGAGTTAACTAGCATCATTCATCTATTAATCTGTCCTCACAAGATGCAAACATCCTCTCACCTGCCGCAGGCCTCAGCCTATGGATCTGTCTAAGTCTCCCTCTCCTGGTTTTGGCCCTCATTTTCATTAAAAGTGTGCATGACAACCTGTAATCAGGGTAGGTGTGCATTCGCACTCTTTCTTTTTCCTAGCCCTCTTTCTTCATTCTTTCTCCTTTCAGAGTAGGTTTGGATCCTTCTCCCATAGTGTTTCAGGAATGGACAGGTCCTATTGTAGTCATTAGGGCACTATATATACGTTATTATATATTATATATATATATATATATGTATACACACACACACACACACACACACACACACACGTGTATGTGTATATATATTTATTAGGGAAGTTAGATCATTCATATATATATATATATCCTTTGGTACTTTGGACGTTATAGATCTTTATATATATGTATGGGTTAGAATACTTCGAGGAAATGTTGGCAGAATTACACTTTATCACACAATGAATTTAGAACTGTATGAACCCACTTCATCGAAAGTGGATTTAAACGAAAATGTACTTTTGCGAATTACACATCACTGAAGGACGGTACAGTAGGGGTGAGGGAATATACCCTTTTCTCCACTGTAGTGCGATCTCTGAGTTAGTATAAGTAGCGTGGTGTAGGGGGTGCAGGGGCCTTGCAAACTTTCCAAATCGTGGTTACCCTGGTAGTTTCTTTGATGAAATTCTGAAGTAATACATGGTAGGAACACCAGGTTTGCCCCAATTATAGGTACTGTGCTAAAGCAATGCCTTGTAAAGTGAATTCAACAGACACGTACAGTGGAGGTATTATAACAACATACAATGGCCAATCTGGCCTGATAAGGAAAATAATAGATAAAGAGTGGGGAAATTTTGCCAAAATATCTGACCTCAACACATTTTTTGATGACAATTTAAAATATGTTTACCGGGTAAAACCATAAAACCTAATAGAGAAGGGTTCAAGAAATTTGATACCAATAGGCTTTCAAATAAAAGATTGTATATGTGAAATGTGGAACATGTAATTTTTGCACTCATTTAAAAACTGGTGAGAGTTACTACCTAGAGGCAAGGAAAAAGAAACTTTACTTGAATTGTAATACAAAAGGAATTATATATTTATCGATATGTAAAGAATGTGGGTCTTTTTATATTGGTAAAAGTGAAAGAAAGTTGAAACAAATGATCTATGAACACCTTTACGATATCAGGACCAAGAAGGACAGTAATGCATTGTACAAACACACTTGTATTTGTACAAAAGCAAAATACCAGTTTTTTGTTTTAGAAGTGGTGGAAATTGACCCTAGGGGAGGAATGTGGGAGACACGGGTTGAATACAGGGAATTGTTTTGGCAAATTGTACTAGAATCCACTAGGTTCCCAGGTCGGAATGACATGATTTCCCTGGGTCCAGTACTCAAATTAAGATCTGCTAAGCTATGAAGAAAAATCACATCTATCTTTTGGTTGCATTTAAAATTACTATAAGAGTTACTTATTTATTTATTTTTTTAAACTCAATTGAGATAGTTTTAAACTATTTTCAAACTTCTTTTCTTATATGGATTTGTAATGCTGACAGGCATATACCAACACAAACCACTAGAGGGTGTATGTGTACTACAATTTTAAAGTATGTGTGCTAATTTTATATTTCATTATATTTAACTTTATATTTCATTATATTTATACAACTTTTATATATACTTAATGTTTTAAGATTAAATTGCAGCCAACCTTTTTAAAAGCATTAACATTTACTTTCATCCTATATCTCTTACATTCATTGTGCACACATTTGCAATGTATAAACCTTTAAATATTCACTTAACTGAATTCAAATTTCATTGGATGACAACTAATTGCTAGCCCTATAAGTTTAGAGGATTGATGGAAGACTAATTGCTATCTGAAGAAGTTGGTGACGAAAACGAGATTTTATGAAACGTTTATTGTATTTGGTGTGCTTTCACATTGTTATATGTTCGTGCTGGTTCCTGTCTATCATTAAAACGCTTAGTGCCTGTGGATCCTTGGTGTCTCTTTGGTTTGGATTACTAGTTTGCTTTTGGGCACCAACCGTTTTTTCATACTGTTTCTATATATTTATATATATATATATATATATATATATATAATCCAAAAAGGAAAGAACAGTGCGAATAACACCAATAAACAATCGAAAGCACTGTGAGGAGCGCAAAACCACCGTCCAGTCATATAAAATCACAAGCGTTTATTTAGAATGTAAAAAGAGCGTTAAACGCCAACTGATGTCTGAAGAAGTCTGAAGATCAGAAGAAAAACGCTGTATTTTAGTTGGCGGTAGTTATTGCTATTGTACAATGACATTATTTAAGAAAACCTCAAATTTAAACCTCAAAATGCACGCACTCGAGGCACTCCTCAGTATGGAGAAAATCGATGTATGTGCAGTAACAGAAACCTGGTTTAAGGCTCCAGAGAGCACACCAGCACTACCAGGTTACAACTCATACCATACATTTCGCCCACAGAACCCAAACTGAAATACAAAAGGTGGGGGCTTATCCATATTCATCAAGGATACCCACACCTCCAGGTTAGTGGCACAGCACGATGCGTCAGAGATCATCCACGTGCAACTAACAATGGGAAAAACTGCAGTTCAAATTGTAGCTTGCTACAGATCACCCATGTCCCAGGACCCCCATTCCGCATTTCTGGAAACACTGGGAAACATAAAGGTCCTACCAAACACCCTAGTATTGGGTGATTTCAATTACCCAAACATTAACTGGGAGAACTACTCAAGTACTAACTCCCTTGCCCAACTTTTCCTAGAATTTATAAACTCAAATGCCCTGGCTCAACTGGTCAACACTCCCACCAGAGGTGACAGCATATTGGACCTGGTCATCACCAACATGGGCGACTGGTGTTCCACACCAGAGGTCAACCCCTCGCTGGTTAGATCTGACCATAAACAAATCACTTTGGATATCCATATTCTGCCCCCTCCCCCGGACAAGAAAGCCACCATGAAAAACTTTTCAAAAGCAAACTTCATGTTACTTAAGACCGAGGTGGAAAGTTTCAAATCCCCCATGCTGAAGGATAACATTGTCCAAGCTGCAAAATCCTTTACTAATGCATTCTACGGGCAGCTACAAGAATGCATGGATCATGCCATCCCAAGCAAAACCAAGACTCACTCCTCCAAGAAAAGGAAACCAGTCTGGTGGACTCCTGCCATAAACAAGCTATACAATAGAAGGAGGAAACTAGTACAGAAAAGAGTAAAATCCAAAGAAGGGAAGACATCCCTGATCAGTATCAGCAAGAAACTATGATCCCTCATAAAATCATCTAAGGCGAGCTTTGAAAGAAAAATTGCCAAGGACTCCAAAGATAACCAGAAGGCATTCTTTAGCTATGTCAAGAATCTAAGTGGCAATGCTCAGATCTGCTCAGAGTTAGTGCAGAATGGCACAAAATACACTGAACCGACCGATATCATCAACATCCTGGCAGACAGGCTCAGTGCAAACTTCACCCCCATCTCACCCCCAGAAGGACCCATAACCATACCAGAAGAATGTAAGCCAAAAACTCAGCATCAGTGGGACCAGACACTGCCCCAGGCTCCATCCTACACGAGCTCAAAGAAGAACTAACCCCTCACGTAAACACACTGTTCAACCTCAGCCTCTCCACAGGCTACAATACCCATAGAATGGCGCACAGCAACGGTTATCCTGCTCCACAAAGGTGGAGCCACAACAGACCCTGGGAACTATCGCCCTATAAGCCTGAATAGCTTGGTCTGCAAGGCTATGGAGTGCATCATCATGGAACTCATTAACAGAGACATTGGGAACCTCCAAACACTGGACCCTACCCAGTTTGGCTTTGTTAAGGGCAGATCATGCCTCCTAAACCTAGTGGACTTCTTTGAGACAGTTACCAAGGCTATAGACAAGGGAAAGGTGGTACACACAGCCTACCTAGACCTCGCTAAGGCCTTCGACACCATTCCCCATTCTGGTATTATAGACAAGCTCACCAGCCTGAACATAAACCCCTTCGTCACAAGATGGGTTGCCAACTGGCTCACGGACAGAACCCACATGGTGACAGTTACGGGGGCTAGGTTCATCTCTAAACTGGTTACAAGTGGTGTTTCCCAGGGCTCAGTCCTAGGACCCCTCCTGTTCGGCATATACTTCTCAGAGGTACAGGCTAGCAAAGGAAGACTATGGCTGACCAAGTTTGCAGACGACTATAAGCTAGGGGCTATAACTGACTCTCCATCTGACACAGACATCCTCCAGAAGGGTCTCACTGAGACTGATACCTGGTGTCAAAATCACGACCTCAAGTTAAATGCCAAAAAGTGCATAGTCATCCCCTTTGGAAAAAACAAAGTACCCACAAACTACCACATAGGTGGCAGTCCCCTAAATACGGAAGACATAATAAGGGATCTGGGGACCCAAGTAGATAGTAATCTCACCTTTGATAGTCACATTGCCAAAATGGTTAGAAAATCCTTCTGTGTGGCCCACCTAATCACAAAAGGGTTTGTATCCAGATCAAAAGAGGTCATTGTGCCCCTCCACTCATCACTCATCACTCATCAGACCCATCATAGAGTACAATGCCCCTTTTGGGATGTACCTTACAAGACACCTGCAACAGCTAGAAAGACCACAGAAGGACCTCACCAAGAGGATCAATGGCCTCAAACAGATGCCCTATGCAGTTCGACTGAAGAAACTCCAGTTGTACTCGGTTGCATACCGCCTACTCAAAGGTGATCTCTGCCTGACATACATGGCCATGTCCAACCCAGAATTGATGGACATGCTCCACCTAAAGAAAACCTTATCCTCTCGAGCCACACGCTCTAGGGATCTAAACCTTACCACAACAATAAATAGGACGTGCTGGAGGGATAGATGGCGAAAGCCAACACATTCTGGCTAGGCTTATAAATGCCTTCGGGCAGATAGCCTAGTACCCACCTATGAACCTAAAAAAAATACTTGCTTTTCTTAAATAATGTCTTTGAATAACAGTGCGTTACTGTTCTTTTGCGGCTGGTGGTATACTGCTGTGTTGTTCTGATGTACTGCACATGCGTATGGGACTTGCGTTCCCTACCCAGTATATCAATGCTTTGAAAAGAAAGTAACTGAGAAAAGAAAGTCTCCGTTGCTCTGTTTTGGTTTTCTTTTTTTTCTTTTTTTTTTTTTTTTTTTTTTATTATTAATAAAAAAAGTTTGGGCTACTTTAAGGGTAGGAAAGAGAGAGAGAATGGAGGAAATGCAAAGAAAATCAGTTACGTGTCTTTAGTTTTAAATAACGTGCCTGATTTTCTTTGTATTTCCTCCATGCTGCCTTTCGGGTATGTCAGGAGTATGGACTATAGGCTTTTTAAAGTTTTTGTTGAAAAAAAAAAAAAGTTCTGTAATATACAAATGGAAAGAAGTCCGGGTGACTGGACCTTTTTCCGTTGGTATATTGTGGGATTTACAATGGGCGTGCTGGTTGGACTGGCCAATCAGCATGCATGTTTTTGAATACTAATAGCCAGTCATTGTATAATAACTCATGAACACCTATATGGTGTGGAATGTCACACCTGTAGCAGCCTACACAAATCTTGCATTCCAGAGTATTTTCTGAAAAATACACTTAAAAAGCTTAAGAAAAAGCAAATGTAAACATTTTGCAAAAAGTAAAAGCTATTAAAACTGTATAAATAGCAGTGTTATTAGTAAGAAGTATTCTTTACAGTGAAAATAGTAAGAGCATTCATAGCCTTTTCCATAAATTCTGTAATCTAGTATAATGCACATAAATTACAAGTTACATTTTTTAAACTTTCACAAACAACGTTTCATATTCAAAAGTATACAACCTACACATTTTGTCAGAGCATTTTCTTAACTAGACATAAGCTTTCAAATGACAAGAAATTTCTGTATAGGTGCATGTATACTGAGATAGTTACAGAAATATGAAAGCATATGTTTAATTGTATACTTAACAATACAAATAATACTGGATTTCTGTCAAGATGTGAAACTTACAGTACAAATATCAAAGACAGTTTTTTTTAACAAGATCTAAGGTGTTACCTAATGTATTGCAACAATTTGTAAGTCACTTGTTTTTTGAAGTATTAAGTACATATGGAAATAGTGCTTTTTTTCATAATTGCTAACAAACAACCAGTGGCGGCTTGTGCCATTGGACTGCAGCCCTCCCAGCAAAAAGATTTAAGTGTGGACATTTTACTTTCAATAAAAAAATAAAATAAATGTATTTAAGTGTTTTGTTTGTTTGTTTGTTGTGCTCTAAGTGAGTCCAACCGACTCGGAAAGTCCCAGAACTCGAACTGCGCATGCTCGTCGAGTTCCGGGTTTGTTTTTATTTTTTTTATTAGTGTTTCTGTCAATCTAGACTGCTGTAAAAGCAGTTCAGATTAATGAGAAGGCATCAGTGTGATGCCCAGAGGTCTATGCAGATTTAACCGCACAGTAAAGTAGAAGGGGGGGTCGGACTGCCACGTCCGCAGTCATGTACATGACGTGGACGGCTGGATGGCTACTAATTGGTTCTCGCTCTCTTCTTGAAAAGGAGAGAGAAACAGTAGTAGGCCTGTAGCACAGTACTTAGATTATTTGCTATGATGCTCTGTTGGTGAGTAACATAAAATAAATAAACAACTTTGTTTTTTTCGGCTTGCTTGCCTGTTGCCTTGCTTACGAGCAGTCACCGAGTCAGACAGATAGGAAAAGAAAGAGTTCCTTTCTTGTGACGGAGACGGACAGTCACTTTTTAATAAGTGAAGTTATTAGGTAGGTGTTGGGCCCAGCTATGTACAGATGTCAGTGTAATTAGTTTTTTTTTTTAACAGTACTCTCGAACACAGTGAAATCTGCACTACAATCTGTCAGTTCAAAGGTTTTTGTGTACAGTAAATTTGCTGGGGTGGGTCTGTGTTTGTGTGTGATGGACAGTCTAAGGGCTTAGTAAGATAACAGAGTTAGTGGTGTTTGCGTGTTGATGAGCATGTGCAAGCGTTTCCAAGTTAGGGTTAGAGTAATGGCTAGGTAAGGAGATACATTTAGTGATGTGTTTGAATGCTCTGCACTGTGTGAATGAGGTGGTCAAATTTAGTAACAGTGACAGAGTGCTGAGGATTTTTGTTGAGAGTGATTATGAGTCTTTGTGCAAGTGCTTGTGTTATAAGTATAGTGTAAACGGTTACATTAGGGGATATAGAGGTATTGTGCATGTTTGATACATAGGTACGTATGTCTGAGTATCTTGTGTAGTGGTATTCTTAGAGAAAGAGATTTTCATAAGTTAATGTGTAATGTTAGAGTTAGGGACAGGATTACTATCCATGAGTATGGTGAGGTAGGTGGGCTTGTTCTACTTAAATAAGACTGCTAGAAAAAATAGATGACATTATCTCTTGAAGTAAGGTAAACCCCAACCTGTGCACAGTAAAAAATTATGCAAACCTTATTTTACTGCATTCAGCACTGCAGCTCATGTAATAATGCATAAGATATTTTTTATCAGAAAAGGCTTGACTTACATATAATAATCAGTGCCAAAGCAGCATGTAATGTACATATTATCAATGCACGAGCCTATTATTTAAAATCTGTTTATTATATGTATGTATTTTTATATTAAAACATTTTTCTTTTATATTTGAATTTCTTTTCAGTTGTGCAAATAAAGATGCCTTTCTGTGCTTCATTTTATAAGAATTCCTATGAATTTGTTTACCATAAGCCTAGCAAGCTTGCTGACATTGCATTGTGTATTTCTGAGGAAGTTACAGGAAATAAATCAGTAGCTGCTTTAGCTCCAGAAAATTATTACTTTTTTATGTGGTGCCCATAAAATCATACATAAGATCATCTCTGAACATAACTTTATTATTCAGAAAATGCATGCTGTTGCAGTGTCTGTTGCTCTGTGTTTAAGTAGCAATGCTTTAATGACCATCAGGTAAGCTTTTCTGAGATTGTAAGATGCAAGTAAGCTTTAATAAGCATACTGTTAAAGAATTACCAACATTAAAAGCCTTTTTGTTGTTGCCATGCAGAAAATATTTCCGTAACTAGATAATGTATAAGCCTTAGGTATTGAAATGCACATGACAGTATTTGTAATAAAGGACAGGATTACAGTATTTTCAGAAGTTCATTACATTTGTTGAAGACTTGCAGTCATCTTTGCAGGCTTTACCCGTAAACTAAATAGAATGCCAGTCTATCATGTGGGGTCCATAACCTGTGCAGTAATCCTTTAAGCAATTTATCTTGAGCTTGTTTCTTGTTTGCTGTTCATTTTTTACTTTGATCATGTTTTCCCCATGAAACAAGTAGATTGTTGTTGTCAGGCAGCAGGTCTGTTTTGCATAAGAAACATTTTTACAAGTGGGGGTATCACAGAGATTGCTACTTTCAGCATGTTACTTGTTACTTTTATAAAGCTGAATATAAATTATAATTGGTACTTTTATAAAGCTGAATATAAATTATAATTAGAACTTTAGTGCAACGAGAAGTGGTTTGAGTGAAGTGCTGCTTTTTTTTTTATACTTGGTTTTGACTGGCATTCCAATAATGTATTTAAAAATTAATTTATTTTTTCATTCCTCACAACTTTTTTGTTTCCATCTTGATATTAAGTAAGCTGGTCTTCTACACTTCATTTTGTCTTGATTGGACTCTCATAATGATGGCCTGGCACCTAGGGCAGCATATTTAATTAAAGTTCCAGTTTTTGTGGTTTTGAGCATAGCCCCACCCCTTTCTAGTTAGCTGCACCCCTTCCCATTGGCCCCACCAATTCAGCTGTCTCCTGCAGCCCGCCTTTTATTTGAAGTCACCAGCTGCCACTGCAAACAACTAGCAATATTTCCAGTGTAGTGGGATATAAACCAGCATTTTCAATGAATTGTCCTATCTCCCACTTTGATGTTTCACACCATACACCTCAATAAAATGTTATGAAAATATGAAGATAAATATGAAAATAAGTATAATAAGTGGTAAACAAAGATCAATTTCTACACTGCAAGTCACGCTAGACTCACAATTTTAGTGTCATTTTGTTAACAACTCTCTGCCCTTACTAATAATGTCTACTGTTTACTGGTAGGTCACTTAAAGAAGCCAGACCCAAAAACAGTTCTGAACACCATCAGCAGGTATGGGTGTGAACTGGAAGTACACTAAAAATTATATTTTAAACCTGAGTAAGCTAAATCTGAAGTTGTGGTACTTCAGACTGTTCCCCCTACTCCAATGTGTGACACTCTTGAGTTGGTACACAGTTGTAGGAGTGCAGAGAGCAGGAGTCCCTCTGCAGAATCACTTTAATGGTATTAACAGTGAATTTTGGCATTGACTGTGTTGCTTTTACAGTGGCAATTTATTTTTCAAAGTAGAGGGGTTCATAATTATGTATGACATCTTACGGAAAAGAACCACTGCTCTGCATATAATTGTATTTTCTACTGACCTCTGATATTTATAGTACTCCACATTACTGAAGTATTTGTTTGAGAAAGCATATTACAATGAAAGGCATTTTAAGCTTCAAAGGTTTCCTGGCACGTCTCTTTCTTGCAAGAGTATTCAAAATAAAATCCTCTTTCCAATGTACGCAGTTCTACCAATATTTGTAATTTGAATTTAGTTGTGTGTCAAAGGCATTTCTGGTCTGGCTATATCGGTGACAAAATTGGGGTTCATGCCCTTTGTAGGAGCTGCCTTGCTTTCTTTATAAGTAATCTATTGATTTTCAAATTTGAAGAGTCTTGTGCTTTCTCATTATGTCTGCATTAAAACTATTTACTCAGCAAACTCAGAGGCCTTAAACAAGGTTAAACAACTGCTGCTGGAGTAGAGAGGTGACTTTATTTCTTTCATTCTTAGGTATGATACTAACCATTAAAATTATGTGTGCTCTGTTACGTTTCATTGCCAGTGAATATCTCCCAGTAAGTCTAGACCATCTGTAAAGAGGTTCTATAAATTCACATGAGCATACAAGCACCCCATATTCAGAGAGTGACTGCTACTGTTTGAAACATGTTAGAATGACCTCATCATACCACCCTTTCAGTGGGATCAGATAGTGTGTTTTTGTGGGTGGTGGTTGCATCTGAAGCCCTTTGGCCATGGGGGGGGTCTTAAATGATGGGCAAAGAAATGGCGGGGAGGGTGAATGTGACTATAAAAGCAGGGCAGTGTAATAAGCTGGACAGCTTGCTCAGGAAATGTACCTGTACCATGGAAACCCTCTCATCTTGAATAGTTGTCATTTGAAAGTGTAGGGGGGATTACTCAGGTGGTATAGGTGGGATCAATAAAATGTTGAAGGGAGTGAAAGACATCTTGATGGTACGGTGCTTGAAGGTAATGTCATCTGGAAATCTGTGCAGCAGACTTTTAAAGCTGCAGACATTAAGGTGCACATAATGAGTTGCTCATCAAAGTCCCCTGCAGGAGTATAGGTGCAATGAATTGGGTAATTTCTCTCTTATACACGGGTGGAAAAATGCTTCATACTGTTGCGTTATAGGAAATCTGTGATCATTTTCACAAAGCTGCTTATGTTAATGTTAATGCCAGAGGGAAATAATTACTGGAGTGACAAAATGAACTAGGCTGGTCAGAGATCCAGGAAAAGGAGAGTCAGTTTTCTGGGAGGATAGTAAGCCTTGTGAGGAGTTTCCTTAACCAGTTAATATGGTATTGCAGTGGCAGTATCACCATTGAAATTGGTCCAAAAATTATCTAATGAGCAGAATCAGGTGATGGAGGTGCAGACAAGAAGTTGCTGAATGTGACTTTTTGATTTGTTCCTGCAGTATGGTAGCCTACCTGTGGTCAAATTTGGGGACTAATGTTCTGGGTTCTTGCTTAAGGATATTGTACTAAATGTCATGTTATTCCTGCCTGTGATTTTCTTAATGGGTTTAATCTCACTCATGAAGAGAGGAGTCAGTTTGTAGAAGGATTGTTGCGTATTAAGGTCATGTTTTTTTCTAACTACCAGTTTATGGCATTCGGTTGTACTTGTAGACATAAAATGTTGCTACAGATGCTTATGTTATGGAAATTATTTTTATTTATATACCCTGCAGGAAACAAATGTAAACTAAGGAACATTTGAAATCTAAAATGTCTGAATTAAGATATGCTGTCTTTCTCAAGTGAATACTGTAATAATGTGAAATGCTACAAATGTTAGGCTTCTGTTACACCTTTATATATAGTGTGCATTCCATATTTCAAGCATTCATTGATAACATGTACTGCTCTGGCTCTTTATTCCAAATGTCTATACTGTTTGAGTTTGAAAGAATATTAGTACTCTGTTCTATTTAGTATACACTGTCTTTTCAAACTGCATGTTTTTGTGTGGTTATGTGTTGTGTAAGTTTGTATTCCTGAGCTGTGTCTGAAAAAGGTCCAAATAGATTAGTATTAGTGCTGTACCCCTGTTAACTAATAAGTAAATTAATTAAACTTTTCTGATGGAGAGATTTTGCTTTGCTTCATCAGGATCCATTAAATTATCCTTAAGCCTGATAAAAACCTTGCACAAGACTGAGTGTCTACTGCAGTGGAATATGTGTGAACAAGCATGTTTTTTATTTTTGTAGGTATGTTATGATTTTAGAAAACTTCTACTGAAAAGAACCATTGAATTGCCTAAACCAACTTTGAGAGAAGCTTGGCTTATTCTCTATCAAAGTTGTCTTTTTACACTCCCTGCTTTAATCTTGAGTGTCACCCAGCTTCACTCAGACTCTGCAGTGAAAACTGTATTAAAAGAGGATTTTGCATATGATCGCTGCCACCACCCAGCCCACCATGCACTTCCCGCTTGTCTGAGATTTAAATTTAACGACAGAAAAGCTGACAGTATACCCTTCTTAGCTAGCTGGGACTGTATACGTACCTATTAGAAGATGACCCCTTACTGCTAGTGAGTATTTCCATAAGGAGTTTAAGTTCCAGACCCTGATGTACAGCAAAAACCCTGTATGAATATTCACTTTGATAGACTAGCTCTGACAACTAAGCTGTTGTTTTCTGCCAAGTGATCTCAGCTCTCTCCCCAGATCAGTCCATATAACTGACAGTTTTCTTTCTACAAAAAGAAAGCATAGGAAAACAAATCTTGCATGCCTTGGATGTACATGGGGACCTAGGATGCTTTATAAAAAGAATGAGATACTTCAGAAAATGAGATCACCATTTTAGTTTATTATAGACAAGGTAAACTATGCTTTCCTGTGACAATCCTTCCCTTATAAAGGTGTTTTGCCCTTTTATATTGCCTTTTGTTAAGACAAATGAAAGCACAGCATAAGGGTACATTCTTCGTGGCCTTCTTCCACTTCAGTTGCATGCCTTGTTTTTAGTCTGGGTGTATGGGAAGCTCTCACCTGGACGTCCATTCCATATTCACTAAACTGTACAAGCCAGGCATTCAGTCTGGAACTGGGAAAAGATTTTGTGGGTCAGTGTGCAAAACGTCCTGTATCTGATGATTACCATGGATGTGTAAAACTGTACTGTTTGGGAGTGTGTATATTATACTGCTTCAATAAGAGAGTGCACCTGTGTGAGATGGCTGCCATCATAGTAGGTATATGGGAGAAATACTTCTGCAGTAGTGTGCAGACACTCCCATTGCCCCTTTATATTTATATGTATATTTGTATTTGTACTGGGTGATTACTTTTTATAGACAGCCCACTACAAATTGCATGTCGTTGTGTGCTTACACCATTATCTTTAACAATTATTATGCTACAAAAATATTTCAATTTAGTTCTAAGTTCTGACTTGATTTATTTATTTTTTTTATTTTATTTTATTTTACATTTGTTTACCGGGAAAGTCCGACTGGACACAGATCCTTTTTCAGCGGAGGCCCGGGGAGAAAAGCTCCACAAATATTACATTACATTATATTGGTTAACATTACCATTTATACAAAACATTAGTTAACATTAGCATGATATAAGACAGTATTCATGCAGACAGTTACACAATTAGTTGCCTTACAACAGTAATATTTGCAAGGTACATGATATTTCGACTCAGAGTACAGTATGCTGGTTGAATACAGATAAAAACAGTAGGTTGAAATGAGTTTTATTAGAGTATCTGCTAAAATTTGTGCAAAAGGGGTAAGACAGTAGAAATAATTTGTTTTACAGCTTTGTGTCACTAAGCTGTTAGTGGTTGAGAACAATGGTGTTTATTTGGACGAGTATTAATAGTAGTGAATTAATTTGGTCTAGCCTGTGGGAAGACATGAACATAGCCAGTTTTGCATAAAATCCGATTTGATGGTTTTTTTTGAAGAGGTAAGGTGAGGATGTTGAGGTTAGGTGATTGGGTAGGAGGTTCCAGGTTTTTGCAATGCAGCAGGCGTAGAGTGATTTGCCAGCTTCATTTTTGTGCTTGGTGACAGTTATGTGGTTTTGTTGTGTTGATCTTAGGTTTCTGGAGGGAGTATAGTGTTGAATTAATTGTTGCAAGGCTGGGGTTTTCAAAGGAAGGTAGTAGAGCTTATGGACAGTGGTGAGTTGGTTAAGTAGAAGGATTTGAGGTAACTCAAGCCAGTTGAGTTGTCTGAGTGATTGTCAGTGATGGGACCTATGTGTGGCTTCATTAGCAAATTTGGCAGTTTTGTTGTAGCATGATTCAATTTTCGAAAGTTCTGCTTGGTGAAGATTTGTAAAGATTGGGGAGGCATACAGAAGTATAGATAACAGATGAGTTCTAGCTATGGTGGCTTTTGTGTGTCTGGTTATGTAGTTGTGGTTTCTATAAAGGGGTCCGATCTTTTTATTGACTTTCTTGATTGTTTGAGAAATATGGATGTCATATTTAAGTTTATTATCAATTACTACTCCTAAGAACTTGGTGTGAGGTGTAGGAGTAATATTAGTATTTCTTTGGATATTATTGAAAAGTTATTGTTTATGGGGGGGGATCTACTCGGGCTAAAAAGAATAAGTTGAGTTTTCTTTGGGTTAAGCAGTAGTTTGATGTTGGTGAACCATTCTTCGGCTAGGGTAAAGTTATTTTGGATTATAATTTGGAGTTTATCAAGGGTGTTAGCTGCACTTATTATAGTGGTATCATCTGCGTATTGGACTATTGAGGTGGAGGGTAGGGATGGTGCTATGTCATTAGTAAATAATGAGAATAATAGTGGGCCAAGGATGGATCCTTGTGGTACACCAATGGTTACTGGGAGTAGGGGTGACAGGTGGTTTACCCAGAGAACAGCTTGTTGTCGGTTAGATAAATAGCTACTGAACCAGGATAAGGTGGAAGAGTTTATGTTAAAAGTGGCAAGTTTTTCTAGTAGTAGACTGTGGTTCACCATATCAAAGGCTTTGGATAGGTCTGGGAATATTGAGGATACGATGAACGTAAGATCGTATGGGTTAATGCTGCTTTACTTTTCAAAGCACTGACTGATGCTGGAAGAACAGCAGCTAATGACTGGTATTGATCTTATTCAGGAAGACTTTAGCTGCTTGAAAATGGGATAGACAGCTACATCCGTAAATACTTAAAAGGCTATTACTCTTGTATGGATTTTAAGAAGTCTAGCCTTACATTCCCATGAATGTTTTTTGGTCCTTCTGTTTTGTGTATGAGTAATCTAGAGGCTTGCAGAACGAGGATATTTTGGGACATTTTATTTGTTGATTTGTTTGGCCCTATCCATGAGGGACATTGGTAAATTTGTGGTTTCCAGTCCAGTCATCCAAATTACATTTGAATAGACTAAAAGAAGTACTTTGCTTTATCTGGAGTGGAAGATGGTTCCATAGAAGTGGTATATTGTGTGATACGTACTTATCCCTCCAACATGTCATATTTATGTTACAAAAGAGATTGAGTTCCCTTGAGAGTGTTGTTCACTCAACCAATGGACTTGTAAATGTGTAATAGGTCAAAAAGGATAGGGTCTGTTAAGGCTATATATGCAAGGCAGACGTCACCTCCTAGCCTGTATGACACTATGAAGAGGGGCAAAGCATTGAGATGGTCTGCATAGTTTATGATTTAAGCCCTTGATCTTTCCGGTTCTAGCAAGTGTTTGGACAGGTACGTACCAACAGGAGTATTATACTCCATGACTGTCCTAAAGAAAGTGGAGTACAGTGGAACGTTTACATCCTTTGATCTCAACATCATAACTTTTGATATAAGCTGAGGTGAAAAATGACTTCTTTTTAACAGGGGATTTGTAGTGATCAAAGGACAGTTCATTGTCTACATAGGTTTCCTGCTGACTACAGGATCAACTTTCAGGGAGATGTTGTCGATGTGATAGTTACAAGGGAAGTTGTGCTTGCCAAAGAATATGATTGTACACTTTTTGGCATTTAGTCCTAGTCCATAGTTTTGACACCAGCTACTTATTTGGGAGTGGCCTTTTTGGAGGATCTTTGTGTCCTCTGGGGAGATAATGATGGCAGCAAGATTGCAGCCATCTGAAAACTTGCACAGGCATAAACCCTTAACACTTGATCTGACCCCCAGGAAGTAAATGCCAAAGAGGAGTGACCCAATGCCTGACCTCTTGGGGTACAGTGCTAGTGACAGGTCTTTTGGATGATGTGGAGCTGCCCACCTTAATTTTCTGGGTTTTATTTATGAGCCAATTAGCTATCAATGAGTTACCTAGCGATTTATACTTATCTGGGAGAGTTTAAATGCAATACTCAAGTGCGGGATGGTATTGAACACCTTTGCAAGGTCTAGATAAGTGGTGTTTACTGATTTGCACTCAACCATTGTTTCAGTAAGCTCCTTGAAGAAGTTAACCAGATTAAGTAGGCAGGATATGCCCTTGATGAGTCCAAACTGGCCTGAGTAGAGAGTCTCTATATGTAACCTATGTCTTATCTATTCATTTCGTAATGATCTTTTATATAGCCTTACAAATGGGTCTACTTTATAACAGCCAACGATCAAAAGTGCGAACACTGTTATATCGACCCCTTAAAGTTGAAAACTAAAAAGAGCAAACAACCAGAACAGCAATTTCTTTCCCAGTGAAAGAAATCGCTGGGCTGGCTGTCCGGGTTGTGTTGTTTCCTCCACTGTAGTGTGGTCTCGGAGTTGGTATAGTTAGGTAGGGGGTGTGTGGGTGATGAAGCCCCCCACTTAAAATAGTGTTTAGTGTGTTTTATTACTATTTTTTTTTTGGGAAGGTCGATCATTTTAGTTTTCGACTTTAAGGGGTCGATATAACAGCGTTTGATCTTTTGATCGTTCACTGTTATAATATAGACCCTTACAAATGAGGCTGTTCAGGGCTTATAGGTCTATAATATGCCAGGTCATTAGCACACCAACTTTTTGCAAGGGGATGACTGTTGCTGTCCTCCATTCATCCAGCATGAAGCCTGTTTCAAGGCTGATAATAAATAGCCTCTGTATGGGGTCTGACAAGCCCTGTTTCAGGCTGACCAGTAGGTAGCTTGGTATGTTGTCCAGTCCATAGAGATAGTGTTCTTGACCTTGGATAGTGCCTTGTGGACTTGTTCCTGGGAGATTCAAGTGATACCGTATGTGCTCTTTTATATAGGAGAGGAGGAAAATTTGATCTAAACTTCTCCACCAGTACATTGGCTATATCCTCTTGGTCCAAGCATGCAATATCATTACTGCTAGCTGTGAGAAGTGTTGGGTATTGCTTCTGAGTTTTCTAACACAGGTAAAGAAGGTTTTTATGTTATCTTTTATCTGGGTGGGGATTTTTATTTCATATCTGGCTTTGGTTGATTTGATCAGGGCCTTGAGTTCCCTGTTATGTTTAGTAAAAGCGTTTTTTGCATTATGAGTGGTAAACTTATTTTTGCCTGTAATGATATTTGTCTTGTTATAGAACCTGTTTATGTTTGGGTTCCATCATGGGGATTTATTTTTAAATTTGACATTTTATTTACTTCAGAAGGGGACAGCAGTATGTCTGCAGCTGTTTATATGTGCATAGAACTTGGTGGTAATGGAGTCTGCATAAGAGGAGAGCCATCAAGTTTGAAGGAGATTTTGAATTTAGCCAGGTCATCACTCCGTTTTAGTAGTCTTAGCATAATCTTTGAATGTTGAAGTCCTGGAAGAAGCTTCTGTTTTTAATCTTATCATAAAAGTGACTGATTTGTGGTCCTACTTAACCAGGGAGATTGAAGCAAAGGTGTCTCATATTGGTAAAGACCAAGTCCAAGATTTTAACACCCCTGGATGGGGTTCAGGCTAAATGGTCCAAGAGTTTGTATTAATCAGCTCCAGACATTTCTAGGCATGTATGCTTGATGATGTGCAAGTTAGGAGAATGGTGTTTGGCTTAATGCATAGGGGCTCGATACTATTTTCATATTATGTGTGGGCTGAGGGGAACATATAGGGGATCCCATAGTTAGCTGTGATATGATAAGGGGGTTTCATAATAGCAAGTTGGATGTGGACGAGTTCTATGTCATTATCTTGTCTAACGAATCTAGAAGTGATTTTTTTAAGAAAATGGAGACACTTCCACCTTCAGTGCCTTCATGTTCTACAGTGGGCGTAAAATGTTGTGGGCATAGAAACTCTGCACTGATGGAGTGTTCTCATTGGTCTTGAACCAAATCTCTTTGATAATGCTTATGTCAATGTATTCAATAGTAAGGAGTGCTTGTAGGTGGTGGAGTGTTTTGTTAAGTCTTTTCACATTGAGCAGCAATACCTTTGTTGTCTGGATTCTGTTCTGTTATGTTGGAAGCTATAGGAGACTGAAATTACCAAAGAAAGTCATGGGGTGGACAAGGACTTAGCAAATATATGATAGCATGGGGCATAGGTGTAGGCCATCCCTGGCAAAGCAGGTAGGACTGTCTACAATCTCCTTTTTGGGTGATATATATTATACTCCCTTTGAATGATGCCAGAAGCTAAGCCAGTTGTTGAAATTAATAATCCTTTGTTTGTATTGTTGCATCATTCTTGGTAATGGTAGAATGCTGCCTAAGGTGAGTTTCACACCTGCTCCATCATGTCTCTTCATATAGTCCAGGAAGGTATGTCTCAAGTCATTTACACCTATGTGTACTGTGACTGTGCGATATATGTGCTTGTGGTGCTTGACATGAGTGCATGCTTGATGTGGTGAATCTCAGCCCATGATAGGTAACTGATCATGACTCTGTCCTTGCACAGCCTGTTGAGTAGTGCATCAGTGTGTGTCACTATGGAGTCACCTATAACGAGGATATTGGATTGCATTGAGATTTGCCTTTTGGAGTTTTGCCATTATGTGACTCTTGGATGTGTACTTCATGATGGGTGTTGCTTGTGTTGTATGTTTGAGTTGCTGTGGGTGTTTGTTTCTTAGTTTAAATTTCGAAGGACTTTGGGGTTTAAGAAGGTTACTTTTAAGAGCCTCAGCATATGTAGATCCACGTGTTTGATCTGAGCTATTTGTGACTGGTTTAGTATGGTGTTTTGTAGTACTGACAACCTTCTCTAAATTTGTAGTGGTGGTGTGTGAAAGCTTTGCCTCTATTAACATTATCTAACTACATCTATCACACACTTGTGTCAGTTTAAGTACTAGGTGGTTGGCAATGAACGTAGGATAATTGCTTCATTGCTTAAGGATGCTGATTTCAACCAAGCTGGCTTCAGAAATGGGTGGAAAGTATAGATCCATGGTCACAGTTACTTACAGAAAGCAAAGGGAGGGAAAAAGTATTTAAATAACTAAAAAGGAGTGACTTCACAGAGTGATACTTTAATAATTAATGATAAATGGCTGATATCATGATGTAGAAGTGGAGGGTTTTTTTATAATTCTTAACAAACCCTCTCAGAGATGTTGTCTGTAGTGTCCGTCTTTCTTTGTGATGTCAGTCGTTGTTTTGCAAAAGGACCTTGTGCATGAGATCAGCCCTTCTCTTATATTGCTTTCCTTCAGGCATCATCTGGCACATGGCACACATGAAAGCAGCATTACATTGGGCCATGTTTACTTTTAACCAGAGATTTAAAACCTTAGTGAGGAAGTATATGTATATTGCTGTTCACAATATTGCTGCCAGCACAGAGCAGTGCGTAGCATTACTGCCTCATAGCCCCTGGTTTCCCTGTTCATTATTCTCCTTTCATAATATGCTACCAGCTGATGCTGTGAAGTCATTTGTGAGCATAGCTGAAGGCTACAGTTATGCACCAATACATCTTTTTTGCCTAAGGTGGCTTCTGAGTTTAACATTAATCAAGTCATTAACTTCCCAGTTTTCTTTCTAAATTTCTCAAATAAGGGAGAATATATGTTCCATCTTTTGGATGTGCACAGGTAACTTCGATTTTACCTCCATTGGACAAAAGATTTCTGGAAAACTGACCAATTATTTGTATCCTTTTCACTGAACAGACTGGGCATGGTAGTTTCCAAAGTGACCATCGGCAGAAGGTTAACTGACTGCACATCCTTTGTATGTAGCCAGAGAGGGTTGTCTTTGCTAAGTACCATAGAGCTCATTCTACAAGGTCTATGGCTGCCTGTTTCACTCTTTGGTCAAGAACATCGATAGGTGACGTTTGTGTCATTGCTACTTGGTCCAGTGCTTATCCCTTTATTGCTTATTACATGTTGGATTTGGCTTCCAGGAACACAGCTCCTTTGGCACCACAGTACTTCAAAATATCTTTCCATGATGTCCACCCAAGGTTCATCTAGCTGGGAACTGTTGTCCCATCAGTTGAGGTATGACTGACAATGAAAACATCAGGTACAAAAGATATGTGCTCACCATAACAATGCATTTGTGTTGTCCCTTCCCTTTACTCCTGGAGGGACCCTAGGGATGCTACTTTGGGAATTGTTGTTCCTTGGTTGAGCTCCAGTTTTATCTCTACTATCTCTGTTATAGATTCCTTATAGTGTCAGCCATGTGTTATTGGGTCAGCAAACTTGATTTGAGGTTAGTGGAGCGTTATTGGTAAAACGAGAAGCTTAAGAGTTAGATCCATGAATTTGAGAAAAAGCATCTAGGTTGGATCTGAGACCCATCAGCTGAGTAAGAATAAAAACAGGCAACACAGATGCATCGTTAAATACATAACTGGTTTAAGACATAGTCACACACACACATTAATATGAAAGAAAGCAAACCATATTAACATTTTGATATCATGCATTATACATTACAAGTATGCTTTCTTCGTTTTAACAATTATTCACACCAACATTGCATACATTGCCCAGTTCCTGCATTGTGGTAAACCTCACTTC
Organism: Protopterus annectens; assembly: GCF_019279795.1. Taxonomy (NCBI): domain Eukaryota; kingdom Metazoa; phylum Chordata; order Ceratodontiformes; family Protopteridae; genus Protopterus; species Protopterus annectens. Next base: position 401,763,183 of record NC_056737.1, read on the forward strand.
TCCAACTGAACATTATTCTACATGTATTGTTCCCACAAATTACATTTATTTGAATGAAATTTGCACCTTCCCAGTTTTTTAAGATCCCACCTCTGTTGCTTTTATTTTTTACCACATTCAGTGCTTCAGTAACATCTGGTTTAGAGTTTGATTTCCATTTTCTAGTAATAGTTTTTTTTAGCAGAGAATGTATTAAACTTAGGCTTTATTGTGCACAGGCAATTCAGATCCTGTGTCATAGTTGAATGCCATGACTTCTTTAGAGACATTTGCTCTCCCAACATTTCTGACAGAGTACTCTGTAGGGAATGCTTAAAATTTGCAAACCTCCTAAAAACGTGTTCCCAGTTACTGCTGTCTTTTTAATCACACCTCCAGCATCTGCTTTCTACCTGAGGAATAATTCTCTGAAATCTGTTTGAGGTTTAAAAATACTTGTGTAAATACTTCAAGGCAAAGTCCTAAATGTTTTGGAATTTGCTGCATACATGGGAGCCATACAGATATCCTGCCATTGTTCCTTTGTAAATTGCTTTTCTAGTCTTTCTTCCCAATCTTTTCCAGCCTCCTCTGAATGGTTCTTATAGTTAATAAAAAAGAAAAAAATGTACGGACCAAACACAACTATAAAAAACAAATTATTTATTTAAAAGTAAGTGTGTTCATGCTTAATATCAGTGCACTTCTTCAGACATAAAATTATGAAATCTTGAACCCAAACAAAACTAAATTATTACTCTTCCAACCTAACAAGACGTCTATCTCATGCCCAACATTTAACATAGTAGCCAAAGACAGTACTGTGATCTCCCCATCAACCCATACAGAGCATCTTGGAGTAGAAATAGACAATACCCTAAAGTTTGACTTGCATGTCTCCCTAACTATAAAAAAGTCCATAAGAAACTTAGAAGTCTATATAGGCACAAAAGGTTCCTGACCACAATGGCCAAAATTACATTAGCACAAACCCATCTGCTCTCCACTCTACTATATGCCTATCTAATTTTAACTAATCTAAGGAAAACTGACTTATCTAAGCTAGAAGCATGTTATAATAAAATTGGTAAGTTTGCATCTGACTGCCCATATAGACGACATCATTGTACAGCTTTAAGGATACTAGACTGGCTTGAGCTTCCCAACATTATATTTTGCAACCACCTCTCTCTAACTCACAAAATTGTAACACAACCAGCTAGAACCCCTGCACTACAAAATCTCATCCTTCCTTACAGTTCCAGCAGACCACTTCGCTCTAACAACAAGAACTTATTCACCGTCTCCAAGGTCAACAACACTGCAGGAGAATCTTTATTTTCCAACTATATATCTCGTATATGGAACTCCCTTCCTAACTCCATTCTCTCAGTCTCATCCACTAACCAATTTAAGCCATCACTTAAAGCTTATCTAAAAAATAAGTGGCTATGTTCCTTTACTAACCCCTCATGAGTGCTCTGTTACACCACAGTATACCTAAAACATATCCCAACTTCTCCCCCAGTGTTTAATCCTTTGTTCCTACCAACCTGTCTTAACCTTATATCTTGACATAAGTCATGCCTACAAATAGTACTAGCTATGTTCAAAGCCCAGGTTTTGTTGTCAAGATGTAACAAATTTGTATGTTCTTATGTATACTACATTTTGTTTACTTTATACTTTATTTATTACTATAATGTGTGCATGAAAATGTACTGTTACTCATGAAGCTTTTCTCCCCGGGCCTCTGCTGAAAAAGGACCTGAGTCCAGTCGGACTTTCGTGGTAAACAAATATTAAGTAAATAAAATAAAAATAAAATAAAATACTAATTATCCCTTTTTAACAGCAACTTCTGTTCTACACTTGACTAACATTGTACAAGAGTTGGTGTTTCGCGTAACACTCTCTTATCCTTTTCTCTTTCCCTATATTCTGTTATCAGCCCCTAGTAGGGAAGGCAGTGTCTAACCTGCAGTCCAAACTTCTGCTTGGCGTCATCCCACTCTGTTACTTATCCCTCTATAGTTATTTGCTCCCAGTACTGTGGTTCCTCCAACTTTCTCAAGTGAATTCCATCCCCCTCTTGCCTATTTTCTATACCCTTACTTGCAGTCATCCCTATTGGCTAAATCTCTTTTCTCCACTCCTGTGCTGGTTTAGTTCTTAGAATACTTTCTGCAAATTTATGAATATAATATTCTGTATGATGATTGTTGTCCCCCCCACCTTATTTCTTCAATCCCCCAAGCTTCTTCCTCTCTCCTTTCTACTTTTTGTAACATTCTACATGTTCATCGTGTTTCACTGTTGCAGTCATTACACTTGGGTTATCCTGCTGGTAGGCTACCCGCAGTCGGCCAGAGTTCCAAAGTCTAGGTCCGGCATCGGTTGCTGTCGCCTCTTTCCTGACGTCAGTGCGCCAGGGTTATAAAAGATGCAATCAACGCCATTTTCTCCAGTCTTTCTTGCCGTGCGGTGCCCAAAGCAAAAGCAGTTTGCAAGTGCCGGTCGGCCGACTCCTGAGATTTTCGAAATCGAGGTTTAACTATATAATGCCATCAGAACAACCGACGACCAGAATTCATAAAAAATGCAAAGACAAGGAAAAGGACAGGTATCCGAGGTCCAAAACCGACAACGAAGCCTCTTCTAGGCCAGTCGCCGGTTCGCTGGTTCTCACTGAGGCGCTTTCGCAGCCCCTGTTACCCGCTACCTCAGAGCCACAGGCCATATCTGACTCCCACATGGAGACATCTAGGCCTCTAGAAACTCAAGGTATTGAGCCTGCGGAAACGATTCCCTCAGATGGGTCCGGAGCCGCTGTGCAGGCATCGGCTTCTGAGGGTATTTTCCGACCTTCACAGCTTACTATTAAGTCCTCTGCAGCAGCCAAGGCAAAGTCAAAATCACCACTAAAGACAAGAAAACAAGTACAGCATTCTCCAGGACAGTCATCCATGCCAAAGAAACAAATGCTTAAAATGGCAGAAGATTTAATTACTTTGATCAGAGGTTCCCATCCCCCTCCTGATAAAAGGCCTAGGTAAGACACTGACTATGATTCCTCTGACCAGGTTTCTATTTCCTCTGATTCCTCTTTTAATCAGGGATACTCTCTCCCTCCCTATGAGGATTCTGATGCTGAAGAATCTATACCTTCAGCCTCTCCACATGAGGATTATTCTTTTGGCGAAACCCTGCACACCATGCGGGAGCATTTCCATTGGGAGAACCAGGATTATTCTGAATCCAAGAAAAGGCTCAGATTTTCTTTTACTGCCTCAGCACAGGCACCTGGCTATCCCCCCTGTGCTTGATATTGTTGATGATGTTTTCTCTGAATCCAGTCTGTCTCCTGATTCTTTACCCCCTGCACCAGTCAAGCCAGACAGGTACTACAGGGTCCCTGACTCTCATAAATTTCTTTACAAAAATCCTGCTGCTGACCCAGAAACTATTTCTCAGGGCCCCAAAGGGGTTAAGGCTTCCACTGCAAAAAATCCTGTTCCCTCTGACAGAGATTCTAGAGCTCTGGTTAGATGGGGGAAAAAAGTTTACACTTCTGCTACTTTGGCTGTAAGGGCTTTAAACTGCCAGTTTCACATGCTTAAATATCAACAGTACTTCATGTCTTTATTGAAACAGAAAATACTTACAAACACAGAAAGTCCTGACAATAAGGAAATGCAGGATTTATTGCATGCAGCTGAACAGGTGGGAAAGCATACTCTGCAATGTGGTTTTGACTCATTAGAGGCTTCTTGTAGAGCTGCAGTTACAGGCTCTGTCATTTGAAGGCATGCTTGGTTAAAAGAACAAAGTTTACCTGAACATGTTAAAGTAAAATTATTGGATGCTCCACTACAGCATGATATTTGTTTGGTGTTAAGGCAGAAGATGTTTTAAAGAAAATGGAGGATAAGGCAAAATCAATGCAAACAGTGACGGATTTCTTACAGGTTCAACCACCTAGGTTTAGCAGAAACTGGCCTTCTAAAAATTGGTCCTTTCCGGTGTCAGACAGGCCACAAAGAGGCAGATACAGATGCCCAAGTGGCAGATCTCAGCCCCAAGGCTCCTACAGACCTAAACAATGAGGTGCTTCAGCCCCCAAAGGAGGAGAAGACAAATCACAACCTTATAGAAAATAGTCCCAATGACTTCCCTCTACAGATGCCAAGCACTTACATTTTGGCAGCACCCTTAGGGGGAAATCTAGCACTTTTCTCACAAAATTGGCACATAATCACCCAAGACAAATGGGTACTGAATATTGTTTCTCAGGGTTACAGGTTCCACTTTCACACCCTTCCAAAATCAAAGGGTATGCCAGATCTGCCACAAAACCAATGGGCAGAGGCACAAAAACAAATTGCTGCCCTCATGGATATGGGAGCTATCCAAAGAGTACCACATCAAGAACAGGGACAATGATTTTACTCAAGGCTTTTTCTGGTACCCAGGAAGGACAAAGCCTGGAGACCAATACTGGACTTGTCAATCCTAAACACTTTTCTGGATGTTCCAAAATTCAAAATGTTGACACTTCAGCAACTTCTACCCATGCTAGGCAAGAAGGCTTGGCTAGTTACTTTGGACCTCAAGGAGGCATACCTGCATGTACCAATCAGACAGTCTTGCAGAAGATACTGCAGATTCATAGCTGGCTCAATGCATTACCAATTCTCTGCACTGCCCTTTGGCTTATGTACTGTGCCCAGGGTCTTCACGAAATGCCTGGCACCAGTAATTGCATTTTGCAGACAAAAAGGAATTCAAATATATCCCTACTTGGACGACTGCCTTATTCAAGCAGAGAGCAAGGACATTCTACTAAAACATCTGGCATTTGTAAAAAGATTACTAATTTGTCTAGGGTACACAGTAAACGAAAAGAAGTCAAAACTAGTGCCCTCTCAAGAGATAATATTCCTGGGTGCAAGCTTAAATACAACTGCCCAGATGGCTTATCTCACGCCAGACAAGCAAAGGCAACTGACTCATTACTTTCAAATGATGGCAACAAAGACCCAGCTCCCTGCAAGAAAAATTCTGCAAGCCCTGGGCTTCATGGCATCCTGCATTTTACTAATTCCATATGCAAGACTGCATACGAGGAAATTACAATGGTATCTAAAAAGTGTTTGGACTCAACATTGCCACAGCCTGGAAACAATAATAACGCTAATTCCCTGCCTTCAACAGGAGTTTCAATGGTGGTCCCAGGCCTGTCACGCCAACAAGGGACATCCTTTCACCTTACCCACACCCAGGCAGACAATAACAACGGATGCGTCGGATTATGCCTGGGGGGCACATATGGCAGGAAAATGTATTCAGGGCACATGGCCCAAGGAACAAATGCATCTTCACATCAATCAAAAAGAGATGCTAGCTGTACAGAATGCTCTGACAGCTTTCAAGGATCTGCTACATCCAGGGCAACTATTACTAAAGACGGACAATACCACAGTTATGTGGTACATAAACAAGCAAGGGGGCACACATTCCTACCCCCTCTGCAGGCAAGCCATAACTTTGTGGAATACAGCCCTGACCTATCAGGTACATCTGCAGGCACAATTCCTGCCAGGAACAAAAAACACACTGGCAGACAAACTAAGCAGAAATCTCATGGATCTTCACGAATGGAAACTAAATCCACAGATCTTCAGCATGATAACAAGGAAATGAGGACGCCCAGACATAGATCTTTTTGCCTCCCCTCACAACTGTCAACTACAAAAATTCTGCACAAGAACTTATCACCCACAAGCATGGAAAGTGGATGCTCTATCATTCAGCTGGAAAACCCTGACAGTTTATGCCTTTCCTCCACTGCCTCTTCTTCCCAAGCTGCCCCTAAAAGTCAGACAAGAGAAGCCAAAAATGATCCTGATTGCCCCAGACTGGCCATGCCAGCACTGGTACCAAGACCTTGTCTCAAGGCCCAGCCTGGCCTTTACCTCAAACTCCTCATCTGCTCACTCAACAAAACAATCAGATTCTGCACAGTCAACTCAGAACCTTAAATCTGGCAGCATGGCAGATAATATAGCCACTCGGACCACACCTCTCTCTAAAGCTGTTATGGATGTCATTTCAGAAGCCAGGAGGCCCAGCACTAGGAAATCTTATGCAGAAAAATGGAAGAGATTCTGTGCTTGGAACCAGGCACAAGGACTCGAACCACTTGTTCCAAATATTCCTCAGATTTTACAATACCTAACTGAGATGCTGGACAAAGGCCTATCCTTTTCATCTATTAAGATCCATGCCTCTGCCATTTCAGCTCATTACAATATGGAACCACCTATTTTTTCACATCCACTACTAAAACAGTACCTCAGAGGGTCAAAGAACATAAGACCCCCAATGAGAGTACCAACACCTACTTGGGACCTCAATTTTGTTTTAGAAAAACTCACTCTGCCTCCTTTTCAGCCAGCCAGCACTGCTGATATAAAATTCTTATCATGGAAAACTGCTCTGTTCCTAGCAATAACTTCAGCAAGAAGAGTTTCAGAGCTACAGGCATTAATGGCAGTGGAACCTTTCATCATCTTTCATCACGACAGGGTCTCACTGAGGATAAACTCAACATTTATGCCAAAGGTGATTTCCAGTGTGGCTCTTAACCAAACCATTCATTTGCCAACTTTCTATCCAAATCCCCAGAATAAGGGGGAGAGACTTCTGCACACTTTGGACATACACAGACAGCTACGTTTCTACTTGGACAAAACAAAAGCTTTCAGAAAAACTGAGCAACTTTTTGTAGCTTATGCTGCGGGATCACAAGGAAAGCCTATCTCAAAGCAGACGGTTTCAAAATGGATAGGACACTGCATTCGCTTTTGCTATACACAACATGGCAAATCAGTGCCTAAGGGCATTAGGCCACATTCTACCAGAGCAGCAGCCACTTCAGCAGCCTTTCTCAGAGGAGTACCAACCAAGGACATTTTAGAAGCTGAAACCTGGAGTTCAGTGCACACTTTCACCAAGCACTACCACTTACCTCTTTACTCTAAATCCAGAGCAGGCTTTGCCACTGCAGTTCTGCAGGGCCTGGTAGCCTCTCCTAACCCTATTTAGGACCAGCCACCCAACCTCAGCTTTGGGATTCTACCCAAGTGTAATGACTGCAACAGTGAAACACGATGAACATAGTACAGTTGTGTACCTACCATAAATGTAGATGTTCAAGTGTATTCACTGTTGCAGTCCAGGTTATCCACCCACCATCCCCCTTTTTCTATGTTGGGACTTTACTGTACTTCTCTATTCTATACAACCTATGTGGTGTATTTGTTTGTAGATCAAGGAAATGTTTATTTTACTACATGCATGCCTTTTGGCATACTTTTTTACAACCTTCCTATTTGGGGGCACCTGACATATGAGGCAAGAAAAACTGAAGAAAATGGTGTCGGTTGCATCTTTTATACCCCTGGCGCACTGACGTCAGGGAAGAGGCAACAGCAACCGACACCAGACCTAGACTTTGGAACTCTGGCCGACTGCAGGTAACCTGCCAGCAGGATAACCCAAGTGTACTGACTGCAACAGTAAATATACTCGAACATCTACATTTATGGTAGGTGCACAACTGTACTTTGCAGAGTGTGTATGTGAACCATAACTGTGTAGCTCTAAAGTATCCATTCAGATTTGGTAATCCTAAACCATCTTGATCTATGGGGAGAGTCATCTTATCCCATTTAACTCTTACCCTCTCCCCCCTCCTAAATAAGTTCTTTCACCTCTCTATTAATTATTGTTCATGACTTCTCCTGTTTGATAAAAAATATACCTGACCTGTATATAAAACTACAAGGGCTAAAATTATTTTCACTGCTAATTTCTTACTTTCCATATCTAGAAACAATAAAAACAAAAAATACCCCCCCTCCATAAAATCCACAGCTTTATTAAATAACTAAGCACTTTCATTCCTTTAAATACCAGAACTTCATCGGAGTAAAAAAACACATCATTTCCTTGATTTAAATAGAAGAAATGAAACCAAAATCATACAAAACCAAATTAAATATTGCAAACTATTCCAATATAAGCCCCCGATCTCCACCCCACTGCCTGCAGCCATTGGTACAGCCATTCTAAAGCAGAGGCTTCAACTAAGAATGTGGGAATGAAGAAATGTGGATCTTGCAAGCAGTGTACATGTATATTTTCAAGGTACTTACATCACTGTCACTAGCTTTCCTAGATTAATTTCCCTTATGGGGAGTTGATTGTAATACTTGGGGTGTAGTTTATATAGCTTTATGCTGTACATGTCCTGCATTTTATGTGGGTAAAATGGAGAATCCTCTGAAAACTAGAACATATCAGCACGTGTATGCCATTCAGAAAGGCAACACTGTGAATGCTTTATATAGATATTATCTTGTTTGTAAGGATTTTAAGAAGTTTTCTTTTTGTGCTAATTTAAAAGGTTGTACCCCTGGTTGGGGAGGGGGTGTTGAGGGCTTTTTCTGGAATGGAGAGAGTTATGCTGGCAGATTCTTAATACCACAACTGTTTCTGGTATTAATTATATAATATCAATTGGCTGTCTATTAAAAATAAGAGCTAATGTATTATAAGACCATCATTGATCCTGGGTTTTAATGCATTTATGCCTCCATTGTTATTATTATTTATTAAAAATGTGTATTCTTTATTAAATATGCATGTTTTTAAAAATTAACAATTAATTTTGTAAATGGTATTGTCTTATATTTGATTTGTGTTTCATAATTTTTAACTGTTTGCAATATATTTGATCTTGTACAATTTTGGCACAGTTTGTTTCAATATAAATCAAGGAGGTGAGGTTTTGTGACTCTAATGTTCCAATGTTTACAGGAATGAAAGTGCTCAGTTATCTATTAAATCTGCGGACTTTCACAGGTTTGTTTTTATTGTTTTGACTAGTGCATCGTTTTGTGATTTGGATATCCATAAACAAAAAAGCTTCATGTTTTTATATTATATTTTGTTTGGTCTCTTCCTACTTTTCCTTAGCTGGCATAACATAATGCTTTTTAATCCATACACTTAGATTCTTATTATTATTCTCCCATATGTATTAGTATTGTGAAACAGTTTGTGTGGACATTTACCACTATAGCCTTTGTTTTATCTTCATTGTTTATATTCTGAAAATATTTAAAACTGTCTCAAAATCTTTCACAGCTCTGAAATGTCATTTTGTGGATTTATCAAGTACAAAATAATATGATCTGTGTGTAAATCTAACTTTTTTGATTACTATGCCAGTTATAGTCTTGAATTTGAGTCTCTTATTTTCTTTGCCAGTGGTTCTAAATGTAAAGCAAATATCAAAGAAGAGGATATCCCTGCTTGATTACCTTGTTCAACCACAACTTGTCAGACTGAAACCCTCCTACATTAATGTTTGCCCTCTACCATTCATATGCCCACCTAATTAGCTTATTAATTCTGTCAGGAAATACATGTGCTTCCATTGCCATAGTGATAAAATCCAAGTTAACTCTATTCAGTGCTTTCTCTACATCAATACCTACCAACATTAATGGTATTTTAGTATATTCTGCTTCCCTCTGGATCATCATTGTTTATTAATGTCAAATCTTTGCCTTTTCTGCAGAAAACCACATTGATCCACCTCTATCACTTTGCTAACACCTTTGCACTTCTCCTAGCTAGTATAGACAGACATAAGTTAGAAGTGCCTTTGTTCTGCTTTCATAATTCAGCCATCACAACGTTTTTATAAGGTTTTCTTGCTTCCACCTTTTAAAATATTGTTTAAACAATGCCTTCCAAATATTTATCACTTTCTTCCTCCAGACTTCCAGAGGAGTACTGTCTGTTACTTGAGACTTCGCTATTGTTTGATTATGCATCAACATTTTATCTAATCTGTTCTTATCCTAGTTGTTGATTGTTGAGCATCATCTTTCTCTACACTTAGCATAATTAAGTATTCCGTAAATATTTCTGTTTCTGTTTTTTTCTTGGTTTCCACATTCTTTTAACAAATTTTCCTAACATTGTTGAAATACTTTTTAATACCTTTATAGGATCTCTGATTATTTTTCTTGTCATAGTATCCCTGAGTTTGGCAATTTCCCTTTCTACTTTCTGTTGCCTAACTGATTTTGCTAATTTTTTTGTGCTTTTTTTAAAGAAAGCTGTTGAACATCAGCTTTTCCACCCTCTTGCATATTATAAACACTCCCATTCTTTTCTGTTAACAATCTGCAGTTGCTCCTCTTATTCTGTCAGATTCCCCTTATTCTGCAGCAATTTAACCTTTATTAGTCCCTCTAAATAATTCATATTATTTATTTCCCTTATCTTTCTCTTTTATTTCTGATTTCTAAACTCTAATTTAATTTTATTCCACTCACTAAGTACCCCTCCTAAATACATTTCTATCTTCCCTAATAGCTTTTGGAATAATTTCAACTTTCATTCCTTAAATGCCTCTCTTTTTAACTGTTGAATAGGAGAATGCCAGTATCTCATTTTTACTTCATCACCATGCATTTATCTTAGTTTTTATCTGTGAATGATCTGAAAATTACTGGATATCTAGCAAAGCTTACAGTTAAATACACATTCTCCTGTGAAATGTAATTTCTATCCAGTCTAGTCATTTTACCTTTGGAAATATGTAAATTCTGTGTTTCTACTACTGAAGTCACATTTTCCATACCAAATATTCTCATATATTTCTTCAAAAGTCTACCCTCTTTTGTAATATTTTTTCTGTCTAGATCTCCTGATACATCCTCACTATTGGGAGTCAAGTTCTACTTTCCACCCATAAATAATCCCTTCTGAAGGGTGAATATTTTTTCCAAAATTCTCTTAAGCTCCATAAAGCAGTGTTAGGTGGATATAAGTACCTGTCAGTATAATCCTCCACCAATGCTATTAACCACTTGCTACCACATATCTACCATTATTGTCTTTTTTCATCTTGTATCACTGTTGAATCCCCTCTAGCAATTGGTATTATTACTCCCATTTTGCTTTGTCTCTGATATTCCACTGAATGTCCACACTGAAATACATTATTTGTCAAATTTACAGACTCATGTTTATTCAAATGTATCTCCTACAACATTGCTGTTTGCACTTTACATTTCTTCATATAAATCAATACTCTCTGTTTTTTTGTCTATACCTGTTAGGGGCTTTTACATTCCATGATGATGTGAACAGAATAGCCATTATAACAGAAAGTTATCTGTTATATGTGACCATTCATTTGAATGGGTATTTGCAGTTTTTAGCTTGCATACATACATGCTGATGTTTGACAGACTGATGTGTTATGCAGTTGCTGATTCTCATTTTCATTTTCCCTTGTATCACATTTTCAAGACTTTTTGCTTCAATGAAAATGGCTTTGAAATATTTAAAATTTCAGCAGTTACTGAAAAGGCATCCCCACACCTCACATTTCAAATACCCCTGACTCCATCCTGTTAACATGCTTTACAATATAACATTCAATTTATATAATGTCTATCCAGAAGAACAAAAAAAGTTTACTTACAGTTACTACTTTAGTCTCTCCAGTGTCTTTGTAAACATTAATGACAAAGTAGAATTTGAGTTTCAGTTCAGCCACCAATTTAACACAATCAGAAAAATTCCAGTCTTTCTCAGCTACTTCCTGCAAGGTTATATTTCACGTATCTAATCATATATCTGTTGAGAGTGATGCTTTTCAGTCTCTCATTTTTTCACTAATTTCGCAATGTTGCTGGTTGTCTTCATTGTCATTTCTATATCCCATCACCAGTCTCTGGTTCAGGCTTAAATCCAAAGTATCCCTGATTCTTTTAGTCAATTCCTCTGCTTTTTCTGTCACTCAAGCATTTTATTTTCCTTTGGAACAAAGAAAAACGTCTCACTGGCAAAGTATGTGTGTAGGCTTTGTTACTGTGAGAATAATGAGAAACAGCTTCTGCTTTATGGCTCACTGTTTGTTGGCTAAACTTTTTTTTTTCTCCGTATTTTGTTCTGCATCCAAAAATTTCTTTGAAGCCCCAAAAATATTCTGAAGACAGCTTGATACGGCAGCTTGAATATCATACTTGGCTTTTGACATTCCCCAATTGGTGGAATAAATTTGCTTCTCTTCTGCTTGGTGTGCAGTAGATAATATTTTCCATAAACACTCTGTTGTCCCCATTTTTAATTATTTTCTTTTCTGCCAAAGTTTTTTTCAGAAACAACTCTTTTTGCTAGTTTGATTGTATCTTTACTAATATCAGTCTTGGCTGCTTTTTCATGTCTAAATTTGGAGTATACACACAATGTGCTCTTTCAGTTAAGAAATCCTGCTGTGGAACAACAGTCCAGTTGCTTATTTTTACTCTTATAACATGAAGAGAGTCCTTTCCTTCCAGTTTCTCTGCTAAAGCAGAAAATCTCAGGTTTTTTCTCTTGAGTCTTCTTTCTTTCTCCTTCATTCTTTCATTTTTTTCTCTGATTTCTCAGTTGATTTTTTGCAGTTTTACTTTTCTTTAAAGCTCTTTTTTTTTTTTTATTTTTTTATTTTTAATTTTTTTATTTATTTGTTTTTTTATTTTTTATATTTTATTTTTTGAATGATTTTATTTGTACCAAAGCTGAAACTTGAATTTTTTCCTCTGAATTTAAGCTGAAACTTGAATTAATTTTTCTGAAATAGAGTTTTTCTAGTTTTTTCTCTGAATGTTGTTTTCTCTCTTTTCTGGAATGTTTTCTTGGCTTCTTCCAGTCTAATTTTTTGGCTGTAACTGAACTGTATCAAATTTGATAACTTTACTGTCATTTTCATTTTTTTAATTTCAATTTTTTATGATTGCATAACCAACTTGTATTTTGTTTTATTGCACATGCATATTGACTTGCACACACATTCTGTGATGCCACAAACATAAATACTTGTATAAGACTCAAACAATTTGCCGAACAATTGAAACAAACCAATTATTCCTCTTCTTTTATGCTTCTTTCTTCCAGATTGCTTCCCTTAAAGACAGTGAGGTTACCAAACATGTAGGTGTTTTGATAGACAGTTTTTTTTTTGTGTTGTAGTGTTTGTATGTGTTGTGTTCAGACATGTGTTAAGTTACCTCTTATCTGTTTTTACAATATTAACAAACTTATACCAGATGTCTGACAGTGACTTAATATATGACATATTCTTCAAGTGGCATGGCACATTATCTGCATGCTATAACTGCACATTGGGATGCTTCTTCCAGGGCTGCTAACCCAGTTTCAGTGCTTCCAGTGTTTCCAGGGGCCAGTTTTAGAAACTGACAAGTCTCAAAGTAACCAAAGCAAAAGGCTCCTTCTAGCTCCCTAGAACCCTTTCAACCTTAGACTAGAAACTACTTCACAACAAACTTTCAGTAGGGGACACACTTTCAAAAACAACAACTTGAGTAAAAGGACACAAAACAAAATGGCAACTAAATAAAATGAATCATAAGCATAATATTCTTTAAATCTAATCTAAGGAAAAGCATAAATCTGCCTCAAAGTCGTCACTCTAACCTCCTCCCTTCCAGGTTCTCCCTCTCCATCTTCCAGACACAACCTCCTGCCAGTCTCTTTCTCATGGAAAACTTCCTGACAAACTTCCTGATTTGTAGCCTCATTGGAGAAGGATACATTTCAGGAAGGATGATTTTTTTTCCTCAACACATTTTTCTCTCTTTTCTTCAGAACAAAATTTCATTTAAAACATTTCAGTCTTATCACGCTTTTTTCAGTCTAGGGTGTAATTTACCAGGGTGTAATAGATCCTATTCCTCTCACCAAAGAATTTTTTTTTTTTTCTGTTTTTTTGAGAAACCACTAAAATGGTAAACTAATATACTAGGTCTCCCAGATGTTCATCAGTAGGTCAATGTTGCAGTATCCTAAGGTGTATGGGACATATCTTGCCAAAGATCAGATGGCTAATGGATGCCATCTACATGCCTATGTGTCCTAGAATGCATGAGTGCATGGCAGTAGGCATATGGGTACCAACATTCTGCACCTTTTTTTGCCATTGAAGCAACCATTCAAACTCTGTGCTCACTGCATCTGCAGTGGTTCAGAGGTTGCGTAGTTTGAGATACTAAGCAGATAAGTACCCCATCAGAGACTTTACTTCCATATTTCTGTGAAAATGTTTAGCAATTTTTTTTGCTTATGTCAGAAAGAAAGGGGAAGTGCTTATATGCACTTTAAATCCCCTATAGGGATTCACACACAGCTTATCTTTCCTACTTAAAAGGGGAATGCAATGTCCAGTCATGCTTGATATACATGTCATTTAAATCTAAAACCATGAGGAGTTGATTTACTTCCTTCAAAGTGTATGCAGAGAGACAGTGGTTTAAAGCCCTTACTTGGCCTTCTATGGATTCTACTTCTAGTACCTCAGACATCCTTCTATTTGAAATGAAGAAAAAAAGCTATGGGAGAGATTTCTGCAGTACTTTCTTTGGTACCTTCTCTTCCTTGGCATTCAATGGACTACTCCACTGTGGCCATATCAGGGTCCTCAGACCATCTGTCTGTTTCTTCCAACCCCTCTGGTGTTGCTGCTGAAGCCACTAGGGGTCAGCAGTCTAACACATCCTCCAGGGCAATGCTTACATTTGCTGTGGAGAAGGAAGAATCACACTTGATCAGAACAGACTTCAGTTAGGAAAGTAGTACCTGACAACTGGGGTAAGCCTGGATATCAGAGTCTAGTTGGAGTTTTTTTTTCAGAATCTCCAAAGAAAAAGATTCAGAAAGTTAAACATATTTTCACTCCCCCTATCCCTACTTTGAAGGAATCTAAAAAAGAAAAATGGATCTCTTTTGCTAAAAGTCTTTTTAAGGTCGTTCACCCCCCCCCCTTTCAGTGTGCATTTCTAGTTTCTTTTCATTTAAGAAGAAGGAGACTCTTCCTCTTCTGACTCAAACTCTGATTCTGACATTAAAGAGGTTGGATTAGGTTGTGCTTCCGAAGCGTCTTCACATAAAAACTGGGAATCAGAATCAGAAGAAACATTTCTTCAGAGCCTCGTGGAAGAAATATCTTTTTCTGATACTATCAGGAGGATAAAATACTTGTTTACATGGGAGTATAAAGAAATATCTGAGATAGAGAAGAGACCTGTTACAGATAGAAACCCCCAAACCATTGGCTGTATTCTCAGTCATTAGAGCACTATAGGATGTCTTAATGTTGCCAGTACTACTCCTGATAGTCACCTGATTCTAGGAACCTTTACAGGGTAAATCAGTCTCAGTCTTGTAGTTACCTGTTCTGTAACCCTAGAGCTAACCCTTCTGTTATTTCATCATGAAAGACCTCTGCATCTAAACATGTGACTGCAGCCAGTCACGTACCCTCAGACAAGAACAGCAGAGCATTTGATAAGATTCAGGGAAAATGTTACCCACCTTCAGTTTTAGCCTGTAGATCTGCTATTTATCAGGCTCTTGTGGCCAAATATGTCTTGGCATCGTTTGCTGACATGAAGAAGGCTATTAACAAGCTTACCTGTCCTACATCCGATTTACAATCTTATGTATCTCAGAGTCCTAAGTCTTATTTATTTTCTAGGCTTTTCTCACTCATGCAAGTTCCTAAGCATTCCTTGCGATTCTCTTATGCTGCTGCAGGTTCAGTATCTACAACTGCAACAAGTGGTTGAGTGATACGCAGATATTCATGATTAAGATCCCAAAATCTACCAGGAGTTGTCAAATCTGAAATTCTCAATACTCCCTGTGAAAGAGGTTTTATTTGGCACTTAATCTGCTGATATTCTTAAGAGATTTGATGAAAGAAGGAAACTGATCTGTGGTGTAAAGCAAATTGCTCAATATCCTATGCTTAAATACAGCTGAAATTTCCCTTCCAACATGTGCCATTTTACAGGAAATTCTTTCCCAACTTTAGTTGAGATTGTTTAAAAGAACAGTTTGAAAACCAATAAGAGCGTGGGGCCTACAAATTCATCCTACAGGGCCAGGTCTTATTCAGAAGGAGTCAAAGTACAAGGTATTTGGTCAGAAGGTTGGTAAAGACCATAAAAGAAATGAAAGTATTAATTCTGAATCTTCTGTCTTTCCACTGTTGCTCACAAGAACACTTCAGGTTCTGATGGACAACACATAATCATGTGGTATATTAACAAATGGAAGGAGGACACAGAATCTTACCCCCATGCAGGCTAACAGTAATTGCTTTGAACCTTCCTACCAGTTACAACCTTTTCCCCCAACAGTTGACATTGCATCATTGCAGAACAGCTTAGCAAGTTACCTGAGCAGATCAGAGGCAGACCCCCATTAAAGGATGTTTAGCAATCCTACAGTTGTCCACTGGTAGGGTACTCTTCAGATAGATCTACTTGCCTCCAGTCGTGAGTCATCAGCTCAGAAAATGTTGATGCAAGACCCCTTTTAAGAAAGTCTGGGCAACCAGTGCTGTCTCCTTCACTTGGAAAGGGAAATCCTTGTATGCCTTCCCTCATGTCCTCTTATTCTAAGAGTCCTCCTGAAAATTCAGAAGGACAATCTCAAAATTATTTTGGTGATCCCCTTTTAGCCTAGACAACATTGGTTCTCCAGTCTCTTCCAACTGGCTAAGGGCAATCACCATACATTACCCCACAGGATGGACTTGCTCACACAATACAGGCTGTCGCATTCAAACAAACCTGAAGACTCTCAAACTCATACATTACAAATAATAAATATTTAATTCCTTTTAGGCATCTTTATTATGAGTATATGCTCCAGCTAATAAAGGATGCTAAACCTACAATTAGAAACACATGTAGATCTAAGTGGAAAAAACTTTTTGGTGCCAAAAGAGAGTGTGGAATCCTTGTCAGGTAGGGATACCCTCTTCCATTATTACTCAGTTTGGTTTAGCCATACACTTCCACGAAGGTACATTCGGCAGCTATCTCAGCCTCTCTCCCCATAGACTAAGCTCTTCATGCTCTGAGATCAAGCAATTCCTAAAATGCATCCTACACATTAGGGCACCCAGAAAATCCTCCTCCCTGGGACCTGAATTATGTGCTTGTAAAATTAAATTTACCAGCCTTTGAACCAGCTTCTTCAGCTTCTTTAAAATATTGTACATGGAAAGCAGTTCTTGTTACTCTAACCTCTGCTAAAACAGTGCAAGTTACAATTCCTGTTGCCATCTGTCCTTTTCTGTTTTTCCACAAGGGCAGATTTTCCCTTAAAACTAACCCAGCATCTATTCCTAAGGCTGTTACGGAAATATTTATGAACCAAGCTATTAATCTTCCTGCATTTTTTCTTTATTCACGAAATAAAGGTGAAAGGATTCTCCATTTGCTAGATGACCACAGGCAACTAAGATTTTTGTTTAGATAGGACAATCCAAATTAGAAAATCTGATCATTTATTTATCTCCTTTGAATGTGAAAGCGGGTTCTTCCAGTATCCATATAAACTACTTCCATATGGATAGCTCTAACCATTGCTTTTTGATATTCCTTTCATGGTAAATCTCTCATAGGTAGTGTCAAAACTCATTCTGCAAGAGCTATGCCTTCCTCATGGGCCTTTTTGAAAGGGCTTACTCCAAGGGCATATTAGAGGAAGCTACTTGGTTTTCTGTCCATGAGTTAACAAAACATTACTAACAGATGCATTTTCTAGAGCAAGAACTGAATTTGCCAAAACCATTCTCCAGGGGTTACTGGACTTTAGTTCAGTTCCTGTTACCTATTTCCTCTATATTTAAACCTTTGAAATCATCCTGTCTTTCACCACTATTGTCATAGTGATCTAATGGTGAGCATAGTATGGTGGTGTAAAAACTTGCCATTGCAGTAGATGTTTGAATAGACAGATCACTGTTGCAGTATATGCACCCTACTTCCATCACCTTTTTTTCTTTTTGGCTGAAGTAGAACCTCTGTTTGCCTACGATTCTTCCTCTGTACCTTGTATTACCTGCATCTGTCATTGTTGTATCTATTCTCAGTAAGTTCCTGGGGCAAGAAAGTTCTGAGGATTTTGGTGCCTGTATGTCCCTTGTGTACCAGCATGGAGCCTTTATACCTAAGTCTAAGCTTCGACATACGGCATATAAGAAAGGAGCACCTAAGCCTTAACAAACTGGCCAGACCTATAGTATTCTTGGCAGGGTACATGCCATCTGTCAGCATTACTGCTATGGAGATGTACCTAAACATCTACTGTTGTGATATTTAAACAACTCTGCTTGTTCTTGTGCTAATGGCAGATGTACAGAGTGTGAAGAGGGAACTCAAAGCTTTGTAGCTGGCTGGATGTCCTATACTTAGCAGATATGTCCCATATAGTTGCAGCTACTGCAAAAGTGATCTGTTCAAACATATTCTGTTAAGGTAAGATATGTTACACAACTGTACTTTGTGGAAGGTGGACTGTAAAATAATGCACCCTTTGTGTTTTATTGACTCCTCACTATACATTAAAAATATATCCATTCTAATCAAGCCTGAAAAGGGTATTTGGTCTAGTATTCCTACCTAATTAACATATGTAAAATAAATAATCCACTAGACATGCCTTCATTGACACAGTGATATTTTAAGACTCAACTTTCTGAGGTTTTGTTGTTGGTCATCTTCCAGACCTGCAAAAGTTTTAACAAAGTCACTAAAATCAGGAGACCTGAAGCCAAACCTTAAAACTGATTTTTTAATAGGAAAAGTTATATAAAATAGAAAAAAGGTGCTCAGCTGAAGGAAAGAATTCCAGGGGTAAAGAATCCAGGGGAACATGCCTTTACTAGATTCTTCAGAAAGGCAGTTAATAGCCGAACAAAGTAAATATAAAATGGAAAAACAGAGGAAGGGAAGGAATGGAAAGAGAAGTTAGTATTCATTCTGACTCTGGCTGCAGTGGTGACACAGAAGTTGCCATCTGTCAAAACTTGGAAAGGAAAACATTGTTTGCTTCAGTCAGGAAATTAAAAAAATGGTTGTTTATTAATTTGAAGAGGGGAAACAGTCAGATTAGACCTGTCTCTACCCCAGCCTATGTGAAGGTGTCAATTGGATATTATTTCCCAAGTTTTCTAAATGCTACAAAGTAGGTGCTCTGCTAGAGGCAAGGAAGGCTTCGGCAGAGCAGCTCTGCAAGGGGATGTTATCCAGGCTGTCTAGCATCATAGAGTAGTCATAAAAAAAGTTTTTGGGACCCTGTTTATTATGATGTCGTAGGAATCCTCCTTGAAAAAGAGTAGTACTGTTGTGTAATATTCAGCATAACAGCAACATTTTAGGGAATAGAAAGAGAAAGAGAATCTTCCTTCCCTCCCAGTGCTCCTGATTTGGATTTGGATCTGCATCCTTGTGGTTTATTTATAACCTAATGGCTATTACTTTGATATTGCTTGTACAGTTTCACAATTATTAGTTATTGCACAAATGATACTGCAATGTTTTCTTCTAGAATTATTAAGAATAGTATGGGGTAATAGTGTGCCAGTTGATGCTAAAGAGCAGAGACTTGAATACTTACATTCATACAAATATTTCAGGCACGTGCAATAATGCCCTTTTAGACCACCAATATATGAAAACAGTTATTCCTATAATATGTGCCCAGGTTGTTCTTAAAAATGTCTTAACTAGTGCTTGCTTTAATGTAACTTGGTAGTCTATTCCATGCTTCAGCTACTCTTACCAATTAGTACACTTCTTATTTCTATAGAGTCGTCTACATAGGCTATCTGATGATTTTCCACTACTTTTTGATAACCCCAAACATTCCAAGAGGTAGTTGTCTCTAAATGCTCAGTATACATGAATAATGTCTCCTCTTAAATATCTATATGAGACATTGTACAAGTTCAGGTATTTTAGCTTTTTATAACAACTTAAATTTACACATCCATGGATTCCCTTGGCATATTTCCATTGTGCTCCTTTTAGTTTATTCATTCCTGTTATCCATTAAGTTTTCCATATTGTTATTCTTTACTCAAGATTTAATTTCAGCCCTAGTATATTTAACAGCACCCTAAATAGCATAAACTGGAACATCGTTAAAACTCTCCCCCTGGATGACACAGTACCTACTTCAATAAGTCTTTCCTTGAATTACTAGATAGTCTAGCTCTTTAACGATAAAAAAGAACTAAAACTTATAAAGCCCCATGGCTAACCAAAACTACCAAAGAAATCATGCATAATAGGGACAAAGCATGGAAAGCATGGCTTAAATCCAAAAGACAAGCAGTACTATTTCTGGAACCAACAAAATCTCAGAAATAGTAACCCAAAATCCTTCTGGACTTCCATTAACAACCTCCTGTCTCCAGGCACAAAACCCAATCATTGCCCACACCCTGACAAACTTTCTGAACAAATGGCTAGTATCTTTCACTCATAATTTATTGACACCATTGCCAACATAACCTCTACCTTCTCCTGTCCTCTCCCAAACCCCGCTACTATTTCATACCTCATAGTCCTCCTCAAAGTATCCCAAACTCTCCTTGCTCTACTCACCTGATCTCTCCTTCCACTGAAACTCCCCACCCAAACAACACCTACACAACTACCCATCCACCTTTCAACCTCTCTCCCATCCCTACCTGCTTTGTCAAAAAACTACTTCTACAACTAAAGCCCTGCACAAACTCTGTTGGTAACATTCCTGCCAAATTTCTTAAACTCTCTGCAGACTCAGTGGCATATCCCATAAGCATTCTGATTAACAGATCTATCCAGGAATCCTATGACCCTACTATATGGAAAAAGGCTATAATATTACCACTCCATAAAGGAGGCCCCTCTACCGATATCTCTAACTTCCATTCCATTGCTATACTTTCCACTATCTCCAAAATCCTAGAAAAATGCATTCAGAAACAACTTTTAGATTTCCTTCTAGAAAACAACATTCTCTCCCCCACACAGCACGGGTTCCGCCCAGGACATAGCACCTGCACTGCTCTCATTTCCTTCTTTTACACAGTCAACATAGCCAGAGACAAAGGAAATATTGTATCAGCCCTTTTCCTAAACCTATTGAAAGCATTTGACACCATCTCCTCTCTCAGCTCTCTAGAATAGGCCTTTCTCCCTACTCCTTTAACTTGTTCAGTAGCTACCTCTCTAACAGTGAACATGCTGTTAAATGGCAAAACTCCATTTCTCTCTTCATTCACAACCAAACAGGGGTGCCTCAAGGCTCTATTCTGGGCCCTCTTCTCTTTAAAATATTTATCAATAATCTCCAAGTTATTTCACAAGGCTCCCTAATCCAGTATGCAGACAGCTCCACTATAGTCTGCTCAGCTAACAATAGCAACACCCTAAAACAAATTACCCAAGCTACTTTTTCCTCAATAGACTCCTGGCTACACAAAAATCACCTCTCCCTAAATCCAAAAAAAAAAAAAAAAAACACTCAGAATCTTCATTCCCAAAAGAAACTCACCCATCAATAAAGCTGACCTTGAAATTTTCTCTCACAACTCCATCCAAATTGAGCTAGTTACCCATACTAAACTGCTAGGAGTAATTATTGATGAAAATCAAATTTGAGAACCACATCCAAAACAATATTAGTAAGACCCACAAAAAACTTGGGCTGCTCTATAGACATAACAAATTTCTCTCCCTCCCCTCCAAACAAGCACTCCCACCATCCTACCCTCTACCTTCTCTAACTTATGGTGCCCCCTTATTAACCAATCTGCAGTCTTCCCTAATGGCAGAGTTAGACACTTGCTATAACAAAATTGCTAAATTCGCCACAAATAGTCACCACTCTACTCACCACTTGTACTACCCTAAGGCAACTGAAATGGCTTGAGCTCCCCCACTATCTTCTCCTTCTCCAGCTTTCCACCACTCATAAAATTATCTATAAACCTTATGACTGTTCAGCCCTAAGTTCCATCTTCTCCCTGTATAATCCAGCCCATCCTCTTTGCTATGAGCACCAATGTCTGCTCCAAATACACAAGCCTCAACTCCCAGCAGGCCAATTACTATACTCATGGATCATGTCCAAAAGTTGGAACAACCTTCCAGCTCCAATCCGATTACAACCATCACCAGCTACCTTCAAAGCTGCACTCCACAGCCACCTCTCTTCCTCATGGATATGTAACTGCTCAACTCCTTCAGCAGTTACCTAAATTCTAACCTACTCTGTTTTCATCCAAATTCACCCCCTTTTCCCCTGTAACCTTGTATCCCTTACTCTAGATTTATATAGTTTTCACAATGGCTACTCTATTCTATGTATATACTATGTAAGTAATATGCTGGGAAACTTCTATCTTCTTTTTGTGCAGTTTATAAGTTCATTTGTTTATCAGCAGGATGTGTTTTGTGTCATTGGGTCACTTTTTACTATGTAAATACTTCTCTAGTCAAATACTGTTATTGACACCTTAGTGTACTGCTATGTAAATAGTAGTTTGGGAAACTTTTATGTTCCTGTTTTTGTTTATTTCTTTTCCTTTTGTCGTCCAATCTATGAGTTCATATGTAGATTGACAGGTTGTATCTTTGTCTCATTGATAGTTGTTACTGTGAGCAATGCTGAAATTTGTTGTCATTTCTAACTGTTACTGTGGAGCTTTTCTCCCCGGGCCTCCACTGAAAATGGGCTAGCATGGCCCAGTGGAATTTTCAGGTAAACAAATGTCAATAAATAAATAAGTAAATAAATAAATAAATCATTTGGTGTAATGTAACTAACAAACAATGATTTCATCATTTCTGATTTCCTAGACTTTATATCTCTTTTTGATACAACCTATTGTTCTGTAGTTATCATTAACCAATAGATTGATGTGATTAGAAAAACTCAAAAGCTGGATCTACTCATATACCCATGTTCTTAAATTGAATGTACAGTTTCAATCTTGGTGTACTGTATTAAACATTCACTTTTCAATTTAGGTCTCCCAAATCTCTTATACTTGGTTTTTGATGCATCCACATGCTGAATTTATTTAAGTTCTTTTGCAGATATGACCTATGTGTAACACGTGTAATCAGTTCACCTATTTTCAAGTCATCTGCAAATAGACTGTAGAGCACCTCAGATGAAAAAGATAGATCTGAAAGATACAGTCTGAGCAAGTATGGACCAAGGACAGATCCCTGTGGGATACCTTGACTATAATGTTGAGTTTCACCTGTCCAGTTGCTGTCTGATACTTGTAATATCCTTGCAAGCCATGTGACTATCCCCCTTACCAAGAGTACATCAATACCTAGTTGTTCTAATTTATTGATCAGTGTTTTGTATATGACCCTATCAAATGCTGAAGTTAAACCTATGTAAATTAAATCACATCATGATTTTTCATTCATAGCTGTTATATTGTTATAGAACATCATATTACAGGTGGTAATAGATCTATTTTCAACATATGCATGCTGATATGTGGTTTCAAGTCCCAACTTTTCCATTTCTGACAATAATTTATCCAATATAACCGCCATTTTTTCCATAACAAAAAAGGAAACTTATGAGTCTTTATGAGTTTGTGTTTCCCCTACTTCCCTCTCCCTTAAAGAAAGGTTTATCAAATGCATGCGTCCAGTCTTTAGCAACCTCCCCATATTTCTATGACGTAGTGAATAACAGATATAATGGTACTGTAAGTTCATGCCAAATTGTTCTCAGGTCGTTATTACTTCCGTCTCCTCCCAGTGCTTTCTTTGGATCCAGTTTCCATAGTTCTTTTTCAATATAATCTAATATGATTTCATTATCTGAAGTTAAGATTTTATAAATATATCTATAATCTACTGTGTCAGAGAATAAATTTTAGAATCTGCACAAAGTTTATCAATTTATATGTCTTTACTTCTATGACAACTTATGTATCTATAAAATGGTTTCTATTATGTTCAATAACTTTATTTAAATTTTCATTAATTTTTTCTTGATCTTATCTCATACTGTGTTTAATTTGTCTATCCAGCTTGTTTATTTCAAATTTCAAAGTCGTAGTTTGACCTATTTTTCAATTCTTATGTTTTTTTGTCTCTCACCTTAATCAAGTATCTTGTTCTTAGGGAATTGTATCCCCCTGATGTTGTGTATGTAGATCCTGAGGCTAGACATTTTTTTTTGTTCAAAACAATTTCACCTTTAAAAGTTGCCACATTCCTTCTGTTGTTCCAGTCTGTCCATCACTCCAGTTAATTTTGCACAGTGACTGTTTTGCTTCCATGTAATCTGTAATTAACATTCTGTGCATTTGGTTTAGATTTCAGTTTGGCAGAATTATCTAGCAAGAATTTAACCTTTACAACCCCATGATCACTGCACATCAATGGTGGTAAAACTTGACATGAAGTAACAGTAGTTTCTTTAGGAACACAAACAACACCTTGTATATTCCATTCTCTGATAGGCTTTTTTACAGTCTGAAGCAAATGTTGTTCCTGAACATATCTTGAAATAATTTTTCTTACTAATGTTGCTGAATCAGTAATATTCCAGTCAGTTTATGGTAAATTTAAGTCACCAGCCACTATTTTTCACTTCTGTGTTTCATGCAAGGAATGTATGAATTCTTCTAGGTCATCAGCACTATCTTTGGTGGTCTATACACTCCAACAATTATTACAGGTTCCAGGGTTGTCTTACTGCCACAGTTACAGAATCTACCATATTGGTGTTATCATTAAACATGCAGTAGTTACAGGTCTCATTGTTTGTGTTTGTGTCTTTCGGCTTTTCCCGGTTAGGGGTCGCCAACAGTTCTCATAACAATCCTTAATCCCTTTCATAACACCTCCACCTGATTTTTTTTAGAATGTCTGTAACAGTAAAGGTATTTATACCATGACAGAACTAGTTTCCAGTCATTTATCTTTAACCATGTTTCACAAACAATTAACAACATCAATCTTCTGTGAATGCAGCAAATTTTACAGTAAAAATAAAACTTTGGGCCAGATTTCAATACATCCTGCACAATATGTATTCAATAAAATTGGTATCACATTTTTGTGCTTTCTAGTCACTCAGAAAGATTACAGTAAGTGTTCATGTAGTGTACACTTTGTGGTAACCTTTATGAATCCCTGTCAATATTTCAACCTGCAAGAATATCAGTAGGAAAACTAAAATTAGGAGGAAGAAACTGTGCGTTATGTCTGTGTTGTCTGTTCACACAGAGCAGTGTACACTTAGTGTAGGCTTTATTGAATCTGGCCCTTTATTATTAATGTTCCTAGCATTAACAAACATCAGAGATTCATCAAATGTTGCTGTCTGTGAACTTTTACATTTTTGACCTGGCAAAAATCCTGTATTGTATTTGTCAAATATTGCAAAATATCTGCTGCAAAAAAGTCTCTTCCATGATATTGACAAGTGCACACCATCCTGTCTAAACACATGTTCCCCAAATTAGGCTTGGATGTGCTACATATTTGCATTTTTAAAACACAACTTTTTTATGTAGGAATTTACTCAAAATATCTTTTCATTCTTGGTGACCGGATTTTCCTTTCTATATGTGATTTGTCAAAAATACATTGTAACATCTGTACAAGTTATGCTATCTAAGAGGGCTGTAAATTCCGTACTAATAGGCGGAGAGTCCTTGTAGATGACATAATTTGTATCAACATGAATAAAAACAAATCCATGCTTCCTTAAATTAAGGCATTTGAAGGCCTGTCTCACATTCTCTATTTTTGCTCCTGGCAAACAACACTATTCAATGTTCATTATCTTCTCTGCAAGTGTAAGTATGAGTTCCTCTAAACAATTGAATCTCCAATTACAAGAAAACCATTTCTGACCAGGTTTGAAGAATCCCCAATTTCTAATTCAGTAATATCTTCTCTATTAATTGTAAGAGGAATGATCATCACCATTAGTTGTATTAATCCCACTGTTTTCATTGCTTATTACATTTGTAAGCATGCAGTTTTCATCCAGCTGGCTTTGTACATCCATAGGTTTAGCTATGTTGTCAACTTCTGTCTTTCTCCTCCTTTTTCTTGCAGTAATGTTCTTCAGTCCTTTCACGTTCAGTTTTGATTTCTTCCTTTTCACCTGCCATTTGACTTTTTTCTACATTTCTTTTGGAAAAATGTTTCTGTAGAATGAAGGTTTTATGATATAACAGTGTTATTCCCAGTAATGTGCATGTTACATAGCAAAGCAGTGTCCTTTTTAGTATGTATTCTCTTTGCTTTATAGACATTAATCAGTTTCTTTTTCTTCCTTGTTATTTGCTGTGAACTTCTTCCTTTCTTTATTTTTTTTGCTATATGCTCTGAATCCCTCAGATTGTTGAATACTTGTATCCAGAATTCCAAAGTTGCTATCAATATTATGTTGTGTACTATGGGATGAATGATCTTTAATGACAATATGCACTTTCTTTCCTGGATTCTGTTTGCACTCTACCTAATATTATTGATCTCATTAGTCCAGTTATTTATGTACGGAACAATACTCCAGGATGTGCCAGTTGCACAAGTACAATCATCAGTAAGTCTAGATTTACTGCTAGTAACGGTAAGCAAATCATCAAACTAATGATTGTATTAATTGAATGTGATTGTTATTCAGAGGGACATGCAGCTGCTCCTGCATCAGGCTAAATAAGGACTGATTATTAAGCAGAAGTACATTTGTGACTGTACTGCTGCAACAAAGATTTGTTGTAGTGAGTGCATCATCCTGCTCTACTGTACTTTGTACTTAATGTCTGTTTTTTTTTTCAATGCAGACTCTGCAGAAAGAGATACAAGGCCATCAACCTCGAATTGACGATGTTTCTGACAGAGGAGAAAACATAATTGCTTCAGGCAATCCTTCATCTGATGACATTAAACAGCAATTAAATGATTTGACAAACTTGTGGAACAGACTGAAGAATGAAACTAGCTTGAGGCAAGAGCACTTGCAGTTGGCAAATGAGGTTCAACAGTATTACCAGGATGCTGCAGAGGCTGAGGCTTGGATGGGGGAGCAGGAGCTTTACATGCTTGTTGATGAAAAGGCCAAGGTAAGCAACATGAATACCTTTGAAAGCTTTGTGTATTTCCAAATCATGTGTTACATACCTCACAGAAAGCTTTCTCTGCATGCTGAATGACAGATGGCATGAACATAAAGCACTAATCCAGAGACTGATGTATGAGTCATACATTCATACTATAATGTTTATGTAACACTGGGTGCCTTAGTCATTTTTTAAACACATTTATTAAATGTAAAATATTTAGTACCAACATGAGTATGCATAAACCAGTACAGAAATTTACATTTTCATGCATTATACATGTATATATTATATTTTTTAACCATTATTATTTGGGTCTATATTAGATCAGTGAACGCTTAAAAAAGCGAACGCTGATTGATCGACCTTATATAAGCAAAAGCTTACAATCTTGAACTGTCAGATCAGCGATTTTTTTTCCTAGGGAAAAAAAATCACTGATCCAGAACACATACACACAACACAAGCACACCAAACAAACAGAAATCCACACACATACACCTAAAATCTGACAACTAACCCTACACTAAACTATGCACACACCACTAACTATCCACTTACCTTAACCCAAATCCTAACCCTAAGGTCCATCACTATCGCACACTCACCTCACCCGCTCCCTAACCCTAACTAACCTAAACCTGCCCTAACCCTCACATCCACACAATCGCACACATACCTAACCCGAGCCCTAACCCTAACTCACCTAACCCACCCTAACACTCACATCCACACAATCACACACTTACCTGAATCTGACCCATAACTTTCCACCACAGCACTGAAAATACCGAAGCAACAGAAACGGACAACCAAATTCTTTCCCTAGGAAAAAATTTGGATTTCTGTTGCTTCGATATTTTGAACATTCGCTAAAATAAGGTTAATCAATCAGCATTCGCTTGTTTAAGCGTCCACTGATCTAATATAGACCCTATTATTCATTCCAACATTAAGTAAATTGCTCAAGTCCTGCCTTCCCTGAAATTTCAATCCTCCTCCTCCTCTTGAAGGTGCTTTAGTCACCTGTGAGTATTAAATGGGTGCAAAGAAACAGTGAGTTATGACTGGAATGAAAATTGAAAAGAGTTTCATAAAATAAACAGTACAACATGACGCATATTGGTTCATAGGTAGTTAGTAGGCTATTAATCCATGAGGATCTTTATAAGCCTAGTCCTGCATTTCCATGAATTTTTTAGCGCTTATTTTTTGTACAAATAATTTAGGGCTGGATACAATATTTACATGTTACCCCTGTCCATAAGGGACAAGGATGCTAAACCAAGGGTGAATTTGCAGTTTCCCATGCATTCGTCTAGATTACATTTCAATAGGCTAAAGGAAATACTTTGCTTTTTATGTTGAGAGAAAGACAATTCCAAATAATTGGTATTCTCTTTGGTACGTATCTGTCCTTCCAACATGTTCTGTTCATTGTAGAAAAGATTAAGATCCCTTAAGTGGGTGTTTATACCACCACTGGACTTGCAGATGTGCAGTAGAGCAGAGAAGATAAGGTCTGTTGAGGCTGTGCACTTGAGGCAGAGATGGTAACCTTTTATCTAGTTCAAACTAAAAATTATCAGTTCCACATCTAGAAACAAAGCAGATTCTTCTGCTTTTAACCTCTGGATAGGATGTCATCAGAGAGTTGACATCCTGCATAAACATGCAATTTAAATAGTGCAGAAAATGTAATATCAAGAGAGCTACATAGGCTGGGATTCAGAGAAATCAACTGCAGCTGCATAACATTCCTGTTGCTGGTAGGTTAAGCATATGACATTGCAGAAAAAAGGATTCGGAGACAGCTTAAGCCACAATAAGGAATACTTCATTATCCTGTAATTTGCATGTTTCTGAATTGTACCTTACTATGGCCCATGTTGATAAGCACTTTTTAGTTGTAATTTCATCTGGCGGCCCATGTATCACATTGGCACAGTCACTACCCACACACACACTGACACAAATGTGCAGATACACACTCCCACACTCACACTTTTATACACTCAACATCACACACACACACTTAATGGGACACACTGACACATTCACTCACACCATTCACACACACACCCATACTCTCACTCTATTACCAAATCCCCCTGCCCTACTGCAACCAGAGAGGCAGACACACAGAATCATCTGATTCCATGTTATGCCTTTTGCATATGTACTTACAGATGCCTTACCACTGTTGCACTGATGAAGCTTCCTTTACTTACCTGCAACACAGTTGCTCCCATTCACTTGAATGGGTGCCTGCTGTCTTTTGGCCACAATAATTAACATGAGCAACTGTGTTAATTTATACAGACCACTGATTCTGAGTCACTCAGCAGCATAAAGGGATAGCCACACACATGTCCGGGGAGAGCACATGACTTGCATTAGCTGCTGCTTAATATTCTGCAGCATCACTGGGTGGACCACCCTCCACTATGTTTTTTCTGGTCACACTGGTAGGATGGTCTGTGAACTGGATAGAGTTACCATGAGGACTAGCTGCACATGGTAGGGGGTCACTGCTCACAGTAACCCTTTCTGATTTCTAGGGATAGAATATTTGTAGCTCAAAGTTTCAGTAGAGTATCAAAGTTGATGTAAGAAAATCAATTCCAGAATTATTTTAAAGCCAGAATGAAATGTCAGGGAAATTCAATTGTACTAAGAAATAGGACTTCCCTAGTAAAGCTATTAAACAAATAATGATTTCACTTAGTTATCTAATACAAAAATAATTTATAATCTAGCACAAACAGAATTATATAGCTGTAGTATAAAAACTTTGATATAAAAGTTATAGCATAAGTAAAGGCAAAAGCTTCCTTAATGAAAAATATATGCTGATCAGTGTACAAGCCAAGACATAGTAATCCTGTTAGATGTTACATTTTTATTACTTGTTAGTTGTATAGCAGAAAGGAAGAAGGGAAAACATATCTAGTTATGTGAAGATAAGCAAGAGATACAGAAGACTGGGAAAACGCAGAGAAACTGAATGCTTTTGTTAGATATATATTTAAAGATTTATAAGCGCATGTATATCTATTTGCTAGTTAGATGCATATACACATCTGTTGCTATAATACATGTAGGAATAATATAGTCAGATGCATACGTATATTAAAGGATTAAACTGTTCTTAGCTGAGAAGCAAAGAAAAAAGTAAATAAAGCGGCATTCATGTATGAATATTCAACTTCTGATACAGCTTGAGAAAAATGCTGATAAAGATAAGCTGAATGTTCAGTATTTAATGCAAGCTTCAAGGACTACAGATAAGGACATAGGTGCGAGAAAGGAACCGAGTTGGAGGCAAAAACAACTTACTGTCATGTAATTCACCTTGTAAAAGAATACAAAGGAGCTTATTAACAGACCGCATTACATCATCAAAAGACTGTTTTCACACAGAAACATTCTCAAACAGGAAAGACTCGCTAAATGACATCTGAAAATACCAAAGTAATGACTTTGAGAGTTCCCAAAAGACTGCTTTCATAAGAATGTATATATATGCGAAATGTAATCTGATTTCTAGAGAGATTTGTTAGATTTGTTTACTGGAGATTATTATTCATGTTGTACTGAGAAGAAACTTGAAGACAGTAAACTTTGCAAACTGTACATTATTTTATGTGTCTGTTATATAGACAGTTACTTTAATAGTTTGTGCACAGTTTAAAAGGTTAATAGTCTGCAAAGTTTATGTGCACAAACCATACTTTTATTTTACAAGGCACTAAGACTAGACAGTAACATAGAAGCTGCAGTCGGCAGTTTCAGTAAGATAAGACAAGACTATCAGTGACATTCAATCATTTTAAATAACTTTTCAATGATGAGCCTTGCCTGTACTCGAACATAGGGGGAGTAGTGCCTGTGCCTTGTATAAGGTCACTTCAGTAAAAGTGCAGTAACTAACATTTATGTACGTGGTTGAATCTGGAATAGGAGCACTTCAATTTCCACAGTTTCCAGCAGTACATCTACCCAGACGTCTGGATCCAGAGAAGGACTGCGGGGCAGGAAGTAACCAGTGCCATTAATTCTCCAGGGTGGTGAAAACTTCAAGTTCGAAATTGCCACTGCCAGATTAATTTCACCAGCCTTTCAAGTAACTACAAAAGTTTTCCAACCATCTATGGTGCCCGAAGTGGCCAGCTGAAGTCAATGTAAACTTTGGTAAAAAAAAAAATGTTGTGGTTACATAACAATATAAATGCTGTAAATCAGGCTAGGAAAGGTAGTAAACACAGTATGACTATTAATGTGTCAATTTTAGATAAACTACAGAAGTTGTATAAACAGCATATTAGCAAATGTAAAACCTTATTAGGGCAACTTGACAGTCAGGAAATATGTAAATGTATTACGTTTGAATGGTATCTTAAACAGAAACATGATTCGTATGACAGTAAATGTTTATTGTGCAAGTCATATGAAACTGCTTCCTGTGTACAATGTCATAATGGTAAACAGCCAGATAAGGGTCACACACTTGCATTATGTCCTGTCACCACGTGTGAAGTGTTAATTTCAGAGTTACACCAGCAGACAAATCAGTTATTGACAAAATCTTCTGTACATCTTTTTAGACAAACGTGGCATAAAACCACTGCACAGTACAGAACAGAGACGAGGTTCATGGTGAACTAACAGAAAAATTTAATAAACTTCTAGGAGACAGACAGAGTGAGTTCAGAAAGTTTAGACAACATATGCAAACACTTTTTCGGAAGTGCATAAGAGTTTAGACTCGGCAAAACAGAATACTGAAAAATATCAGGCAGCCCGTGCAGAATCACAACGCAAAAAGAATCTGGTTAGTAAAGTGTTAAAGCAACTGTAGTTAGCTACGCTGATAAAAAATAATTTACAACATACTATTCTACATTTAGAAAATGGTTAGCATGCACAGCAGGAGCTAATGTAACTTTACTTTTATTCAGTTAAAGCAAGACACTTGTCAGTTAAACAGTAATGTAAAATCACTATTTCAAATAACAGAACAGTTCTAGGGCATAAAAATCAAATGAAAATAATCAAAAGCAGTAAAGACATGAGGTCACAAGACTGACGTGCATGTATTTTATTTTCACCTAAAGTGCATCTGTTTAAAATGCACAAGAGCAAAAGGCAGACAACAGCAGATGTAAATAATGTAACTATATCTGTTTTAAGCATGTGTTAGTTAAGGCAATATCTGTTTTGTTTCTTATAATATTTTGTATTTGTGTAATAATATTAAAAATAGCAGAGACTCCAGCAAACAATATTCAAAAGCAATGTTAGTGATAAGGTTGTACTGAGTGCATAATGCTACAAATAAAACCCAAGTTTTAAATTTATGCATAGTTAGGCAAATTGCAAATGCTTATTATACTTCTAAGTGTTTTACAACTGCATTGTAATATCACGTTGCAAGTGTATTAACAAGTGACTGAAGGTAAACATAGTGCTGAAAGGGTTAGAAATGTACTACAGAGTCTGGAATGCGCAGAAAGGGAAAAAAGTAAGATATTTATCTTTTTGTGAGCTTAAATCTTCCCAGGCTGGGATGGGTAGTTACAAGGAATGTTAAAGAAATAAAATGCTACTGGTACTGAAATTTATAAGGTCAAAAACAAGACTGGTTGCCAGGCCAGGTAGGCTTATGTTTTTCTAAAATATTATTGTTACTAAAACATAATTGTTAAGTGTTCACATGCAGCACTAAGCAAAAGGCCAGAGAGTCTACAGAAACCCTATTTGGTAATTGTAATAAAACGTCACAATTGTGCTTACATGTCATTAATAATCTGGTTGCAGGTAAATGCTAAAAGTAAAAAAAACCTCAGTTACTCCAAGTACAAACAGTAAATGGGCCATGGTATGCAGTTCAAATAAATTATGCAAGTCCTTGACAACAAAAGGGGAGGGTACAAATACCTACTAGTAGTAGTGAATGTATTTTCAATTCTCACAGCCTAAAGCAAATAAACAATGTACAATAAAATGCTGAATACTACAGAGGGAAGTGCAATTCTACACAGACTGTGTAAACAGTACTGCAGAAGGGACTAAACTAAAGGTACAAAAAACATGTTGGTCTGTGTTCATAATTTAGTAATTATTAAAAGACAACCATGTATTTTTTTATTGTCATTAAGTGTTTATGGTACCATAAACATGTACGGTAGTAAAACAAAAATACCAGAAATACATTTTAATGTTTCAGTAATGTTTAATTAGCAGGCTTCCGTTTTATATTCAATTTGTAAACTGGGCTGAGTGTAAATTACAGCCATGTATGTACAAATATAAAAACATTCTGTAAAACCAAGTGTATGCTGTACAGCAAATAGTTTAATACGTAAACAGCAATCTTCAGTGTAGAAACCATGTTTTATATCAGTGTAAATGGAACATTTTTCATTCTAGTTTTAAACTGTTCACAGAAATTGCTCCTCAGTTCATTTGTATGTATAAATGACATGTTTATTTCACAAAATAAGGCTGCAGTACCTTTGCAATAAAAATTCACAAGCATTGTCATAGAGCATCACTGTATAGAGTCATATTCAGCATTGCAACATACAGGTCATAACTGGTAAAACATTTTTACAGAATGGTCTTCAAAAGAAAAAAGTTGTTAAATTAAATAGTTCATCCATTTCTAGTAGTAATGGTTGTTATCATTGTGTTAACCATATAAAACTGTGTTTTAACTTGCTGCATCAAAAGAAAACTAAAGGTTTTGTTTCCTGATGTGTTTCTAGCTAATAGCGATAAAAATTATGACTTAACTAAAGAGTACATACTAATGTAGACTGTTTTGTATTAAAAAAAAAAAAAAACAGAGGGAACTGTTAGATGTATATTTAGAGATTTATAAGTGCATGTATATCTGTTTGCTAGTTAGATGCATATACACTTCTGTTGCTATAATACATGTAGGAATAATATAGTCAGTTAGATGCATACATATATTAAATGGTTAAACTGTTCTTAGCTGAGAAGCAAGGAAAAAATTAAATAAATAAATATAGCGGCATTCATGTATGAATATTCAGGTTCTGATACAGATTGAGAAAAATGCTGATAAAGATAAGCTGAATGTTCAGTGTTTAATGCAAGCTTCAAGGACTACAGATAAGGATGCAGGTGTGAGGAAGGAACCGAGTTGGAGGCAGAAACAACTTACTGAACTGTAACATAATTCACCTTGAAACAAGAACACAAAGGAGCTTATTAACAGACTGCATAACATCATCAAAATACTGTTTTCACACAGAAACATTCTCAAACAGGAAAGACTCCCTAAATGACATCAGAAAATACCAAAGTAATGACTTTGAGAGTTCCCAAAAGACTGCTTTCATAAGAATGTATATATGTGAAATGCAATCTGATTTCTAGAGAGATTTGTTAGAGCTGTTTACTGGAGATTATTATTCATGTTGTACTGAGAAGAAACTTGACAGTAAACCCTGCAAACTGTACATTATTGTACGTGTCATCTGTTATATAGACAGTTTTGCACACAGTTTAAAAGGTTAATAGTCTGCAAAGTTTAATTGCACTGTCCAGACTTTTATTCTACAAGGCACTGAAGCATTTGATACATCTGACAGACATCTGCACTTAATTAGGCACCAACATAGACCTGCATTTGGCAGCTTCAGTAAGATAAGACAAGACTGTGAGGGAGATTTAATCATTTATTTTAAATAACTTTTATGCTTTTTTCAGACTTCACACAGGAAAGTAAGAGGAAAGTAATATTCTGGGAGCAAGGGACTGGGAAGAAAACAAACAAGGAGATAAGACACCAGGATAGAGTAGGAGGAGGTAGTAATGGAACTGGCTGTCCTTAGGGAGAATAAAGCAGAAGGATCAATTGGGCTATCTCCTAGACCTCTCACAGAGATGCTCAGCAAATACTAACTAGTGCAGAAGTACATGATGACTGTTATGTAGTACAGCAACTAACACTGACCCAGAGTTATGATAGGTTATTTGTGAAAGTGACAGAAGAGCACCAGCAGACATGGTCTACATGGACTTCAGGAAGGCTTTTGTCCCACACAAGATGCTGATAGGAAAATAAGAGAGGCTGGGATTAGTACCCTGTTTTGAGGAACTGGATTACTGGATGGCTGAATGGTAGGACACAGAGATCTCTGTTGAGAGGAACAATGTCAGGAATTAGACAAGTGACTAATAGAATACTGCAGAGGTCTGTTGTATTCCAGTACTCTTTTCTGTTTGTTTCAGCCATATCGAAGAGAATAGAGAAAAGGATCAGGATTTGCTGATGACACAGTTAGGTACAGCTGTGGGCAATGAGAAAAAGATCCAAAGTAAGGATTTAGAAATGCTGCCCAAGTGGCATGTAGGTAGTAGTTCAGGTTCACTGCAAAACAATGCAAGTTACTGCACTTGGCCCACTTTAACCCTGGTGTGAATCATCAGCTGGGAGAGGGACTGATAGCAGCTGTCCATAAAATGGAAATGGGGGTGTCGATCATACCTGGACTGGATAGCCAGGTGCAGAATGAGAGCGCAGTGACAGTAGCAAACAAAGTGCTGGAGTGTTCCACAAGGGGGTATATTCCAGAAGCAAAGTGATAATGCTCCATTCCAGAGGGCTCTGGTAAAACCACATTTCAATTACTGTATTCAATTCTGGAGCTCATTCAAAGAAAGGAACATCAAGCTGCTAGAATTAATCGACCAGAGAGGCCCATGAAATGGAGGACAAGAGATACGGCCAGAGAGTACAAAAGTTAAAGCTGTTTTCACTGAAGACCAGAATAGACATTAGAAGCATAATATTGGTACACAACCATATGATGGAAGTAGGGAGGGGGTCATCCTGAACAGGAAGGCAGTGGTGGGGGAAGAGGGCAAAAGCAGTATGTTGTAATGATTAACTGCTTCTTAGATCTCTGAAAACACTTCTTCACAGAGAGGATTGCAGACTTAAGTCACAGACAACAAGAATGTGTGGTGGAGAGGGAAACTACAGAAATGTTCAGGGGGTCATGGGATAAGTGGAGGAAAGTGGAGGTGTAAGGAGGTGAGATAGAATATTAAATTAAACAGAAGCACGTAGCCAAACTGATCCAAAGCAGGAGGCTTTATTGTACACACGAAAAGCACACAGGCGTCTATTTACTCGTGACATTTTACCAAGTTTTTTCTCCTTTTTGGCTTGATTACTAAAATGTTAAATTAGCTAAAGGTAATACTAGATAGGGTTATTGCTTCTTTCTGCCAGCAAGCAAATGCATTGTAATACTTCCTGCCTCCGGAAAAGGTTTAATTTCATAGTAATGACAGTATAATTGAGTTCACTTTTGATGCATAAGTTAATGGTTTGTATTGTTCCCTCCACAGTAAATATGCAGTTTATCTCTGCTGGACATTTTTAGTATACAGTCTATCACAATTTACTATCAAAATGTTGAATGTCACAACAAAATCTATTCAATTGCCCGAATTGACATGTTGAATCTAGTAATGTCGCTTTAGCAAAATGTCAGAAATCATCACGTCAACATCCACATTCGAAATTATTCAAAATATCAGGAGGAGACATCAGGCCCTTAGACTGTTGTGGTGAAGCTGCCGTGGGAATTGTATGTCTAAAGCACAAGTTTTTATGGTTTAGCAGGGGGGGGGCAAGCCCCCCTGCACCGCCCTCAGCCCCTGTGTATTATATATACCAACTATGAGATCACACTACAGTGAGGAAAAAGGTAAATTTCCCAATCCCCACTATAGTGCTATCTCCGATCAAAACATTGACCTCACATTAGTGAATGAACAGCAACATTTGCTAATGTAGATTCGAACATTTTCAGATCGGCATTATGGTAACGGGGAAACAAGCATTCGACCATCCCAGTTTCACGTAAGTGCCATTCTACATTTTGATAGTAAACCTCTATCACAGCTAGACATTTTTACCCCCTCTTCTCATGCTTTGACAGTTGAGGAGCTGGTTTATTCTCAGCATAAACTGTGCAGTTGCATTGTTTTGAGACTGGTGTTGTGACTTGTCCCCAATTTCTAGTCATCCAGATTAGCACTGGGAGAATTTTTCTGGTGGCAGATGCAAGAATTTTTTTTTTCTAGTAGCAGTAATTTCTTTCAAGTCCTTACCAGCATTTCTTCCTGATTGCTAATGTGGTTTTGCTGTGCTTGATGAATCAGGGGACTACATCAGATTTTAGGCAGAGCTCTCCCATTTCTTAGTTGGTGTATTTTAGTTTATTGGACCAGGAGACTAGATCAGCTATTAAGCAAAGTTCCTTACCTGGGTGATGTTTCTTGTTACAAATATAGTTTATCAGGGGGAGGATACCTTCACTTGTTTATACTGTTAACTTAATCTTACTTAATTTTTAATCTTTTATACTAATTGCTCATTTTTCAAAACACTTTCCCTCTTGCCCTAAATTTTTGAGTTCTTTTCACAGATGATATCTGACAAAAGGCAATATATAATTTATACTGTTTTCTCTATTTGAAATGTTTTACATTGCCTACAATTTACATGTAATATGCACTGCTGCTCTTCAAGTTATAGAATGTATTTGTACGGTTGTATAGTAATTGTATAAGCAATGCTATCCTTCCTTTATTTCTCTATTTTTTTGTAAATGTAATGTTCTATGTAATTTATGTGCACTGGAGCTTTTTTTCCCCAAGACTCCACTGAAAATGTATACCTATGAGTCAGTTGGACTTTAACAGTAAATAATGATTATTAATAAATTAATTTAAGTAATTAATTTCAGAGACTGTAGATGTGTGTTAGGATGTTTCTCACTAATCATAATGATAATCCTCTGAGCATTCTGGTAGTAATAGTGATTATGCATCCCTTTTACCCCAAATCCCCATCTGCTGATGTGTCCTTTATCTATGTTATACAACATATATACTGTGGAATATTACTAGGACTCCATTTCCAGTAATTCTTCAAGGCATCCATTTGCCACTTTAGGTCTAAAGTGTTAAAGACTTCTACTCTTCCACATGTGACAGGCTATTTTAATGGTGTTTATAATGCCTTTTTACATAACCCTCAGAATTTATGTGCATAGAATATCATACAGATTTACAGGGTTCCTGAAGATTTCACATTTCTAGAGAAGGAGTTTATAGCTGAGTCAGTGATTGATGTCCTCCTTTCTAAAGGTATTTGAAAAATTGGTTTTATTTGAAAGCCCTCTGCAGTTTGTATTAAGATTTTTCTTTTCTTTTCTTTTCTGATATCTTAACACATTACAGTTTGAAATTTCAATGCTACATTTTGAGATGGATGCACATCCTGCCAGCTCTATTTAATGATTTCCATGTCAGATAGGAAGATGTGCCCATATATTCTTAATCCTTTTCCAACACTTGCTTAGTTCAAGTCTTGGCTCTAGTGTACAGTGCCTGAAATTTGCCATGTTCAGTGCCTATAATGCAAAAATCTTCTAAGTGATCCTGTAGGCAACAGATCACAAACTAAGACCCACATCAGAATTGATTATATTGAATGGATAAAGCATTCAGGCAGTGCAGTGGTGCAGCGGTAGCGGTCTTGCCTCACAGCAAGAGGTTCTCCGGTTTGATTCTCAGTTAGAGTGCCTTCTGTGGGGAGTCTGTGTGTCCTCCATGTGTTTGTGT
The DNA here is from genome assembly GCF_019279795.1 of Protopterus annectens. NCBI lineage: Eukaryota > Metazoa > Chordata > Ceratodontiformes > Protopteridae > Protopterus > Protopterus annectens. Next base: position 401,801,893 of record NC_056737.1, read on the forward strand.
GGGTTTTCCCCTGATACTCCAGTTTCCTCCCATGTTACAAAGACATGCGTCTGGAGTGTTTCTCCCTGGGCGTCTGCTGAAAATTGGCTTTGTTCCAAGTCGGACTTTCCTGGTAAACAAATAAATAAATACAATAAAGACAGAGCTAAATCCTGGTGGGGCCCTAGGCAGGGTAATTGACCACGCCCCCCACCAGCAATTCCGTTGACTCATTACTTGTCTTTCTTCCCTCAGTTACCATAAACACTGTTCAAACTGTCAGTGTGCACACTGTTTTCTTCTTTACTTTAGAAATGAAGATAGAGATGTGGATTTAATGTAAGACTTTTATTTATTTATCCTTTGTTAAGTAGGTTAGTCCCACTAGGCTAGTAGCCTCATTTCAGTGGAGACCCTTGGTGGTATTTATAATACTAGAGGAAATTTGGCCAGGGAAGTGGGGAATTTCCCCTTAATCTTTGCAGTAGCTCAGGTGGATGTAAAATATTTATCTACCATCAATGCAGGCAGATGGGGGCTTCTGTTTAGCATCTCATCTGAAAGGTAACACATTCAGGAGTGCAGCACTCCCCCCCTTATACTGTACTGCATTGTCAGCAATCCACCTACATGGTGTGGAAGTAGAACCCACAGCATTCTGCACCAAAGGCAGTATGCTACCTATTGCACTACTAACACTACTGTTAAATTTTGTAGCACAATCACTGATGGCCATTTGATAAACAAAACCGTTGCACACTGAAAACAGACTCGGCATGAACAACAGCAAACTTCTCTTCCCTTGAAGCTCACAATTATTGAAAATGCATTTAAACTCACATTCATTGAAAATGCACCTCGCCAGTGGTGGATTAAGTGTACCTGGTCTCTGGGATGTTTTCAAACTTTGGGCCCATTGTATACATTTTAAGGACCATGCATAAATGGATGTGTTCTTTCATTCACCTTCCTGATTTAATCTATTTCCTGTTAAATACCGCAAAATTAATTAGAGTGCATTTGATTTCAAACGTATCCTTTTCCAAACATTTCAATTAACTCTAATAAGTGTGACAAAGGGATGTGGTAGTTAGTGCAGAGGATTAAGGTTCCTATCTCTTATAGCCAAGGCACAGGGTTTGATCCTGAGCTAGTTAGTTAACTAACCTGCCCTCTCTAACTAGGGCATTACACACACCCACACCCACACAAAACCCTCACTAACATTCCAAATTCAATAAACTCATGCTTGAGTTGTCCAAGCGGCTGCTGCGTAACACATGTTCTGACCTTCAGTAAGTCTCTTAACTGAAAGGAATATCCATACTACTGCTGCTCCTCTCCAATATGTCAAATCTTGCACGTTGTTTGTGGGTGCACTTTGATGTTATTGGTATACATGCATGCATGCTGTGTGTAGGAAGAAAGTAATGCTGGAAAACTTTTACTTTATTTTAATTAAAAAAATGTTCTGCACAGGCCCCTTAGCCAGCAGGCCCTAGGCAACTGCCTATGTGCTGGATCGGGCTGTGGGTGAACTACATGATATGAGACATTGCTGCATGGGACAGAGATTCAGACCAATCAACTCTGCAGGAGACAGACATGAGAGAAGCTCAGAAACTTCATCACAGCCTAGAAGATGGTGGCTTTGAATGAACAGCACAAGGACTGGCATAGGGTGGTTCTTACAACCTTTGGTCAATATCTGACAGATGAGAAGTGGTAAAGGAGCAGGAGACTAGGCTGTGACAAACATTTCCCAGGTAAAGTCTGCTCATGAGACAGATCCTGCTGTTTAGGTTGTGATCTGTCCCTTGACAAGCAAGGGATTTGAATTGCACCTATTCTTGGTTGATAATGAGATTTATTGGTGGGTTTCAACCCTGGTACTTAACTTGTGTGTGTGACCCAAGGTGTCCATACCAACCTTCATAGGTTGTGTCATGGGGGTTCTGACTTTACCTGGTCAGCTCACATGGAGTGATTCCTTGAGTTCCTTACCAAAGTCTTAGTTGTCAGAGTTGATCTATTCTCTCTCTGAATCAAAAAAGCTCATCATCTTAGGAAGGAGAGACTTCTGTGACTCTTGTCCCACAGGATGGGCTAACAGGAATAGCCCAAATGTTGGGTACAATACTGTTTGACATCTGGTTGAATTTGTCCTGATAAATGCAGAAATGTTGCCGTAAGGAGTTGAATTTAATTTGCTGCGTAACACATGTTCTGACCTTCAAGCTGGTATGAGTGTGACACTGAGTAGCATCCTGCCCTCACCAAGAATGATACCTCAATATAAAGAAAAAATGATCACTGTCAACAATTGGCTAAGCTTCTGGTGTCATTCAAAGGGGATCCAGTGTCTGTCAGCCTGGGACGACATGCTCGACAAGCCGCATTGCTTCGCAAGAGATGGCTTGCACCTGTCACCCCTAGGCTTTCGAATACTGGCCAAGGCTCTTACTGCCTCCATAGTGCCTTTTTTAGGCAAGGCTCAAAAGTCAAACCCACCTCGTAAACAGTACAAGTAACAAAAAAAATGAGGGTTATGCTACTCAATGCCAGGAATTTAAATCTCAAAATGCACGCGCTCGAAGCACTCCTCAGTATGGAGAACGTCGACATCTGTGCAGTAACTGAAACCTGGTTCAAGGTTCCAGAGAGCACCCCAGTACTGTCAGGTTACAACTCATACCACACATTTTGGCCACAGAACATGGACTGAAACACAAAAGGAGGGGGCGTATCCATATTCATCAAGGATACCTACACCTCCAGGTTAGTGGTGCAGTATGATACCTCTGAGATCATCCATGCGCAACTAACATTGGGCAAATCTGCAGTGCAAATTGTGGCCTGCTACAGATCACCCTCCATGACCCAGGACCACAACTCCACCTTTCTGGAGACACTGGAAAACATGAAGGTCCTACTGAACACCCTGATATTGGGCAATTTCAATTACCCTACCATTCACTGGGAAAACTACTCGAGTACAAATTCCCATGCCCAGCGCTTCCTGGAATTCATCAACTCAAACGCCCTGGATCAGCTGGTAAACTGCTCTATCAGAGGTAAAAACATATTGGACCTGGTCATCACCAACATGGGTGACAGGTGTTCCACACCGGAGGTCAACTCATCACTGGTTATTTCAGACCATAAACTAATCACTCTGGATGTCCACACCCCACCACCACCCCCAACTAAGGAAACCACAGTAAAAAACTTTTCTAAAGCAAACTTCACCTTACTTAAGACAGAGGTGGTAAGTTTCACAGCCCCCACGCTAAAGGATAACGCTGCCCAAGATGCAGAAACCTTTACAAATGCACTCTATAAGCACCTACAAGGATGCATGGATCATGCCATCCCTAGCAAAACCAAGACTCACTCCTCTAAGAGAAGGAAACCAGTTTGGTATGACCCCTGCAATAAACAGGCTATAAATTAGAAGGAGGAAACTAGTTCAGAAAAAAAGCAAATCCCAAGAAGGAAAGACATCCCTGATCAGTATCAGTAAGAAACTAAGGTCCCTCATGAAATCACCCAAGGCTAACTTCAAAAGAAAAATAGCCAAGGATTCAAAAGATAACCACAAAGCCTTCTTTAGCTATGTTAAGAATCTAAGTGACAACTCGTAGATATGCACTGAACTAGTGCAAAATAGCACAAAATATACTGGACCTACTGATATTGCCAACATCCTGGCATATAGATTCAGTGCAAACTTCACCCACCTCTCGCCTCCAAAAGGGCCCACAACAATACCGGAAAAGTGTAGTGTCCCAAAAATCACAGACGCACAGGTGAAAACAGCCCTTTTAAAAGCCAAAAACACAGCATCAGTGGGACCAGATGGTGTCCCAATCTGCGTCTTGCACGAACTGCTGAACAAACTAACTCCCCACCTAAACACGCTGTTCAGCCTCAGCCTCTCCACAGGCTACGTGCCCATAGAATGGAGCACAGCAACGGTTATTCCACTTCACAAAGGAGGGGCCACAACTGACCGTCATAACTATTGCCCCATAAGCCTGACTAGCCTGGTCTGCAAGGCTATGGAGTGCATCATCATGGAACTCATTAACAAAGACATTGGGAACCTCCAAACACTTGACCCGACCCAGTTCGGCTTTGTTAAGGGCAGATCATGCCTACTAAACCTGGTTGACTTCTTCGAGACAGTCACCAAGGTCATAGACGAGGGAAAGGTGGTTCACACAGCCTACCTTGACCTCACCAAGGCTTTCAACGCTGTTTCCCACTCAGGTATTACAGAAAAACTCACCAGCCTGAACATAAACTCCTACGTCATGAGATGGGTTGCCAACTGGCTTACAGACAGAACTTGCACAGTAAGAATAGCGGGCTCCAGGTTCGACTCTAAACCAGTCACAAGTGGTGTCCCGCAAGGCTCGGTCCTGGGACCCCTACTATTCAGCATATACTTCTCAGAAGTACAGGCAAACACAGGAGTACTATGGCTAACCAAGTTCGCTGATGACTGCAAACTGGGAGCCATAATTGACTCTCCAGCTGACACGGACATCCTCCAAAAGGGCCTTACTGAGACGGACACCTGGTGTCAAAGTCATGACCTCAAGCTAAATGCCAAAAAATGCATAGTCATCCCATTTGGGAAAAACAAAACACCCACGAATTACCACATAGGTGGCAGCCCCCTTAATACAGAAGAGGTAATAAGAGATCTGGGGATCCAGGTAGATAGTAATCTCTCCTTTGACAATCATATTGCCAAAATAGTTAGGAAATCCTTCTATGTGGCCCATCTAATTACTAAAGGGTTTGCATCTAGACATAGAGGTTATAGCGCCCCTCTACTCATCACTCATTAGACCCATCATAGAGTACAATGCCCCATTTGGGATGTACCTCACAAGACACTTCCAACAGCTGGAAAGACCACAAAAGTACCTCACCAAGAGGATCACTGCCTCAAACATATGTCCTATGCAGCCCGACTGAAAAAACTCCGGCTGTACTCAGTGGCATATCACTTACTCAGAGGTGATCTCTGCCTGACTTACAAATCCATGTCCAACTCAGAATTGATGGACATGCCCCACCTAAAGAAATCCAAGTCACTGCGAGCCACGCCCTCTAGTGAGCTAAACCTCACCACAACAATAAATAGAATATGCTGGAGGGATAGATTCCTGTCACAGAGACTCCCCGTGCTTTGGAACAAAATTCCAAGCTGCGACGGTGCAGCGGTAGCGTTGTTGCCTCACAGCAAGAGGTTCTCCCGTTCGATTCTCAGCTGGAGTGCCTTCTGTATGGAGTCTACATGTCCTCCCCACTGTTGAGTGGCATTCAAAAGACATGCGTAGAATGGGAGTGCCTTCGTTGAAGGTTGGGCGTCTAGCTGGCACCTTGGCACCGTAAAAATCTACTGCCAATCATTAGCAGACCAGAGTTCCACTGTGGCGACCCCTAACCGGGAAAAGCCGAAAGAAGAACAGCAACAATCAGGCAGAGTCCCTCACTAACACTCTTCAAGAGAAACCTTGACGAGTGGATGGGTAACAGAAAATACACCCCTGGGATCACTTCATTGGCTCTGCTTGACAGAGGATCAGTTAATTAATCAATGGGGCGGCGAAAGCCGACATACTCTGGCTAGGCGTATAAATGACCCTTGGGCAGATAGCCTAGTACCTACCTATGAACCTGTAATGCCTGTCATAGGTTCCATTCAGGACTTTCACGATCATGTGCTGCGTGTGGTGTATACTTCCACCTAGCATTTGGTCTCTCTGCCTATTATCTGATGCTCACCTTTTTTCTGTTCATATTTTCATTTTCCGGTGAGTTCAAAACACCTGAAACTGAAGGGGAGTATGTCTCTTTCCCTTACTCTTACGGAATTATGGATCCTGTGGCCATTGCACCAGGCACACACTAGAATAATAAAATCTGTCGTGCCTTCAGCTTTTCAGTTTGGCACAGGTCCCAGAGACTGTCATTTTCCTGCCATGCCACTGGTAAAGGTAGGAAAGAGAGATGTTCTTCCCTGCCATTATGGCTATTAGGTGATTTAACTACCTGCCTTACCTGTTCCCCTTCGCACATATAGAACGTGCAATAAAAAAGCTGTCAAAGCTTGAGACCAAGGAATTTTATAAAGGTTCTTGTGGCAACTTCCTCAATGGGCTTTCATACTGTGTGCTGTAATTTTGATTGCAGAGAGATGTTTGTTTTTGTCAGATGGCATGGTGTACGCTCTTCTACTTCATGAATGTGATGAGACAGCCCTTGAGGATTTTTATTCCCATATTTAAGTCTTCTTTGGACACACCTCCCATGACTATTCGGAAAGCCTCAAAAAAGGAAACTGGCATTTGGCCATCTGTGATGGGTCTGCTTCAGCCCCCTGAGTTCTTTCTCTTCTTTTTGGCCTATCCAACAAATCAGTGTATTATCCCCTCAGAGAATGAGAAGAGCCTTCAATCATCAGGTAGATTGCTTCTCTGGCTGTGGCTAGAAAGTCTTCTAGGAATATGTTTCCACCAGTGACACCTGTGCAGTCCTTATTACCCCAGTGGGACAGTCAGTTTGCTAAGTTTGTGCCAGTGTGGAGAGCTATTGAAAAATTGTATACTACCTTGTGTTTGTTTTTTGCTGTTACTTGCATTTACATGCAAGCATACCAAAGTATATTTAACTAGTTATTGTGATTAGGAGGGTGTTCTAATGGTTAAGGTGTTTGCCTTACAAACACAAGGTGCAAGGTTTGAGCCCCACAAAGGATAATTGGCTAGGTTTAAAATGGCTTGCAAGGGTAGGTAGCCTAGTACGAACCTATGAACTAGTCTTATTACTGTATTGTACTAAGTACAATAAATACACCGAGACACTGCTTCAGTTACTACGCATTTTTTATAATAATCTATAAGCATGCAACACAGATGCTGTCATCTCTCTATGGCAAATTCCCAAAGCTTGTTTACTGTTAAACTCATATTTATCCTAAAAAGTCTGATATTTTTTTCAGGGTCTGATGTATAACAGTTCTTTCTTTGTACAACAGTTTTCTTTTGTTCCCTTGTCTTTGGTTCTCTTGATCCTCTTCCACTGAACTTTTTAGCAAGATTCTCTGAGATGATCAGAGCTGCCAGAAAGTCTTATGGTGACAAGATATAGTCTGTTAAATGGAGGTTATCCCTTTGGTTTGAGATGTACCGTGTATCATTTCAGTTATTCTGACCTATCTTTAGCATTATCTTCACTTGGGTCTCAGATTTTCCACTGTAAAAGTGCAGGTCTCCTGTTTCTGGCATCTCTGCCTATCAGGATCTTGCAAAAGGGCAGAACTGTAGCCCAGCACTGGCTGGTTAAGAATTTCCTTAAGGGACTTTTGCATCACTTCCTACGTTACAAAAGCCCTTCTCCTCCACAGAACTTGAGCATCATAACTGACAAGCTTCTCATCTTCTAGTCCAACTTGATAATTCATTAGTTGCAAAGTTCAACCCCTCGGAAGATGCAGTTTTACCGGATATCTCAAGCTCTTCCCATGAGGTCACTGAGATGTACTCTTTTATCATTAAAGAATCATATTCCTCTTTTGACTATGATCAGGCATCCCTTAGGCTAACTTATTTCTGCTGAAGCAGTCCATTCTTCTCTCTGTTTCTTAAAGGTGCACAATTTAGAGGGGAGAGAGCTCTTGGTACATCCAGTTTGCATTTAATGGAAAAGGGTGTATGATATCAAGAAGAAAGGTCAGTTCTTTTCTTTGCTCTAAGTAATGAGTGTGTGTCAGCGACTAAACAAACACTATCCATTTGGATTTCAGATTGCATTGCTTTTTGCAGTCAGCTAGTTAACTATCCACCTGTAACCGCCCCTTTTCCCAGTTTTGCACATAAGGTTAGTGGGTCACCAATCACTGAAAAATGCTGTAGTCAAACATCACTCCACTAAAAGTGTCTCTGCATTTCGTACTTGCTTGAAAATATCACCTTTATAAACATCTGTGCTACTGCTACTTTGTTGTTTTTTCACACTGTTGCCAAGCATTATTGTTTGTAAAATGTAATTGTTTCCGTTGTGAATTCAGAATAGAAAAGTCTCCTTTGGCACAGTGGTGACAACATTTTGAAGTCTTACCTTTGGCCTTCTTCTAACTCTGGCATCAGTTACCAAGGAGTCTTCCATACAGTCACTCATTGTAAAAGTACTTTGAAGTCAGACTGAACATGATAGCATTCACTTTTTTGATTGAGTGCATATTTCTCTTTCATTAATAAATGATGAAGACCTTCTCACTTAAGGTCACTGCTCCCAAATTCACACAATAAGGCAAAATGAAATAAAATAGAGAGCAAGCAACCAAACAGGCCGCAAAAACACTTCAGAACATAAGCAGTTTTGGGTCAAGCTCTACATCTGATGAAGGTCTTTACCTTAAAGTGCTTATGTTCTAACGTTTGTTTTATTAAATAAGTGTTTTTATGGCCTGTTTGGTTGCTTGCTCTCTATTTTATTTCATTTCTCTCTCATTGTCTTCCCTGTGTCTCAACATTCTCTCCATACAGCAACTGCAAATGTGTGTTCCTGTAAGTTGGGCAGCAGGTGTGGAAATGTTCATAGGTTCATAGGTAGGTACTAGGCTATTGGCCCTAGGGCCTATATAAACCTAGCCAAACAATACCCTGGCTTTTGCCACCCAAGAAAATTATTTTCCTGCGCCCCTGTCAAGCAGAGCCACACATGTGATCCCCGGTGTGAATTTCCTATCTCCCATCCAATCATCAAGATTTTTCCTGAAGAGTACTAATGAGGAGCTTTGTTTGATATAGATAGGTAGTTTGTCCCAGAGTATGGGAAGTCTCTGGGACAGGAATCTATCCCTCCAGCATGTTCTGTTTATTGTGGTGACAAGGTTTAGGTCCCTAGAGCGTTTAGCTTGGAAGGATTGGGATTTCTTTAAGTGGAGCATGTCCAACAGCTCTGGGTTTGACATAGCTTTGTATGATAGGCAGAGATCGCCTCTGAGTAGGCGATATGCGATAGAGTAAAGCTGGAGTTTTTTGAGATGGTCTGCGTAGGGCATTTGTTTGAGGCCGGTAATTCTCTTTGTGAGGTATTTCTGTGGCCTTTCCAGTTGTAGATATCTTGTGAGGTACATACCAAAAGGGGCGTTGTACTCTATAATGGGTCTAATGAGTGATGAGTAGAGGGGAACAATGACCTCTTTTTTTCCTTATGTTGTATGTTTGAATTTTTTAGACTATATTGGCTGAATGTATTGAGTGCAAACTTGGAAATGCAGGGGTCCACTCTTGTAGTCTGTGTGTGACTGCCACAGATGGCCTGGCACTAAACATACATACAAATATTGTTAACATGGGCCTTAATGCCCTTCTAGCCTGCCAGTATACCAGAGCAGTTGTTATTATAATAAGTGTCCAGGCTATTCTTAAAAAAATCTAATCTAGTTCTTGGTTTAATGTAATTTGGTAGTCTATTCCATGCAGCAGCTGCTCTCTCAGAGAGACAAATTAGTACACTTCTCATTCCTATAGAATCTTCTACATAGGTTGTCTGATGATTCTCTAGTACTGTTTGATAATACAAACACACCCAGTGGTAGTTTTATTTATTTTATTTATTTGAAATTTGTTAACTGGGTTAGTCTGACTGGGCACATGCCCTTTTTCAGCAGAGACCTGAGGAGAAAAGCTCCAATAGAAATGTTAAAATACAATAAGTATTAAACATATTAACATAACATAATAACATAGTTGAATTGTGTCTATATGCCCTTTAAATCTGAATAAGGTCTCCTCTTAAATATCTATGTGAGGCACTGCACAAGTTCAGATATTTTAGTCCTTCAAAATAACTTAAAATGTTCTCATCCATGGATTCCCTTGGTATGTTTCTGCTGTACTCTTTACAGTTTACCCATGCTTGTTTTCTTATAAGGTTTCCATATCATTATAATGTACTCAAGTTTGGGTGTAATGTAACTAAGAAACAACAACTTCATCATTTGTGATTTCCTAGACTTTATAAATCTTTTTGTACAACCTGTAGTTCTATAAATTAACCAATTGATTGATATGATTAGAAAAACTCAAAGCTAGATCTACCCATATACCCACATCCTTAAATGAATCTACAGCTTCAATCATTGTGTGCTGTAGTAAATATTCATCTTTCAATTTGTTTCCAAAATCTCTTATGCATAGTTTTTGATGTATTTATCAGCATATTATTCTCCTGTGCTCAAATGGTCAAGTTCTTTTGCAAACATGCCCTGTTTGTAACACATGTAATCAGACTGTAGAACACCTCAGATGAAAAATATAGGTCTGAAAGATACAATCTAAACAAGTATGGGCCTTGGACAGAGCCCTGTGGGACACCAATTGTAACCAAGAATTTCACCTGTCCAATTGATGTATGGTACTTGCCATGTCCTATTTGTAAGCCATGCAGCTATCCGTCCTATCAAGAGTACATCAATAACGAATTGTTATAATTTATTGATCATTGTTTTGTATGTGACCCTATCAAATGCTGAAATTAAATTTATGTAAATTGCATAACAGCACAAATTTTCATTCATAGCTGTTTTTATATTGTTATATAATATAATGTTACAGGTGGTAATAGATCTCTATTGTTATAGAATATAATGTTACAGGTGGTAATAGATCTCTTTTCACCACTGCTGCATAACGGTGTCTACAGGATTGCAATCTGGCTACCACGCTCTCAACAAAAACTGTTTTTCTCCTAGCAGTTAAACAGATTACCTCCAGTAGCATACTGCATCTGCTTCATAACGGTGTCTACACAATTGCAGTTTGGGTACCACTCTCTCAACAAAAACTGTTTTTCTCCCAGCAGTTAAACAGATTACCTCCACTAGCATACTGCAGCTGCTGCATAACGGTGTCTACACGATTGCAATTTGGCTACCACTCTCTCAACAAAGTCTGTTTTTCTACCAGCAATTAGAGTAGGTTACACACATAAAAACATTTGTTAAGCTTACTCTTACAGTGCTGTGTAACTAAGCGAGTCACTATTTTGGTCAGCCATAGGGCTCTTTTCTACCTGAGTGTTTACCTCCTTCCCCTTTAACTAAAGTACACTGACTCTTACATTAGTGTCCCTGACCCTAATTTTTGCAGGTATACTTTGTACCTTTCTGGCTTTCTACACAAACATAGATTTCCTGCATCAAAGTTTTACTTGTCTGACATTGAACAAGTAACCCTTGTAAAAATCCTCAAAGGTATATACTGTTGGTCTGTCTTTCCTGCTAAACATAAATAACATTAAGTGCTGAGTGCAGGTTTTAGGCCCTTACATTAAACTTACCTCTGGTGTGGTGTCTTGAGTCAATCATGGTCCCGCTCTAACCACTCCTACTGTCTTCTCTGTTCCCCCACCCCCATTTTTACTCAAAAAGGTTAAATTGCTACAACAGTAATTTCACCCTGCACTCCCTCACATAGCCCAGAAAATTATACCCTGCAGCTATTAATTTATCCTGCAAGTGTATAACCTATAGATTAAAAATAGCCTAAAAATTTGGTGTAAAAAGAAACAAATCTAAATACAGCTCAAACGTTACCTTAACATACCATAAGCCCAGGGAAATACTTTGAGTCAGTGTTAGCCCCACTCCGCTCACCCTCGCTGCAGTCGGGCTCACTCTGCTCCCTTCCCTCCACAAACTCCCACCCGCCCCCACTACTCCTACATTTAAACTATGCTCAACCACTCCCTTCATACTAAGATCCAATCATTGAACAGCCCTCCCCCCACAGCCATTTTTCTTCTCTTCCATTCTTCCACACCCTGTTAGCACAATCACCCATCAAATTTGCCCCCCCCCAACAAAATGCAAACAAGTATAAAAATACTAATTACCCTAATACCTATACTGTTTCTATTTTACCATCTTATTGCCTATGAACAAATACTTGACCATGGTATTCACTACCCACAAGGTCAAACAGACACCCATGACTAAACACATATCTCCAAACAATGTGCCATCCCCAGCAAACCAAATATATGACCCTCAATAATATATCACTCCTGTAAAACCACAAAACACAATCCTAAAGACAAAGACTATATAAAACTAATAAACAAACTCCTAAAGCTTAGAATATCATCACTGTAACCTTATAACACATGGGGATATTCATCCCAACCCTGGCCCACCCACACCCAATAACCTCCACTTCCCTACCACAACCCCCATAGTCAAGCTACCCCTTTTTACTCCCACTAGTTCCCTCCTAGCATTTTACCTAAATATTAGAAATATTAACAATAAGATTCCCAACCTACATGCCCTCCTAGCACCCACTCCCCAGACATTGTGTCTTACGGAAACCTGGCTAAAACCTAGTACTACCAGCAATGAGATACTACCCCCAGGATAAAATATACACCGGTTAGACCATGCTAGTAGGAGAGGAGGTGGGATAGCAGTCCTGTACAAAAACACTCTGTTAATAGAGAGACCAATCAACCACCCCAATTCAGCAATGCTGAACATATAACCAAATTACAGATTAACCAGTACAAATGTTTAAACATCGTCTGTGGATACATTCTGCCAGGCAACAACTTATATACCCTAGAAGATATCCTGCACTGGTTATCCACTACTTATCCCCAAGAAACCATAGTTCTTGGTGACTTTTAACACCAACTGGCACCCCTGCTCCTCTGAACCCTCCCTCACTCCTATAAACTTATCTTGGTTTAAACAGACAATAACATCTCCCACTAGGATAAACAAACCAACCAACAGGGAAAGTAACCTGGACTGGGTTTTAGTTAACAACCAACCCCAAATGTATACTGCTGGCACTCTCCCAGACAACCTTAGTGACCATTTCCTAACCTATATCATAAAACTTAAGGTAGGAAACCCTCACCAGACCAAATATAAAACAATGCAAAACAGAAAAAACCTTGACACTGCAATATTCCTAAACGAACTACAAACAGTTGACTGGTCAAAACTAAAAAAATCTACCATTAGAAGAGGCTGTAGCTCACTTTAACACTAAATTCCTAAGTATCCTTGATTCCCATGCTCCAGCGCGTACAATAAAATCTAGATCAAACACAGCACCATGGCTCACAAAAGAGACCAAATTTAAAATCAAAGCTGGAAACAGAGCCTGGGCTAGCTAGAGAACAATCAAAGCCCCACTTGACCATCTAAAATATCGTCAACTCAGGAATGACACAAAAAAATCTATTTTACTGGATAAAAAAAGCTTCCATTATAATCCCCTACAAAAACACCAAAACAATCCCCAAAAGTTCTGGGCAGGCTTAAATCAACTACTTCATCTAGGACATTCTGCCACCCCAACCCCAGCTAACCATACCCATAGTTCCCCAGAGACCATAGCTAGTGCTTATAACTTTTTCACCGAAACAATCCAATCCCTAGCAAATCACCTAACCTCCACAAACTTAAACCACGCGCCTAATTTATCCACAAATCACTCCGAATTTAGCCTCCAACCAATATCCACTAGTTTTATCAAAATTCTCCTAAAAAAACTAAAACCTACTACCCTTGCTGCTGACCTCCTCCCTGCAGAGTACCTACAAATAGCTGCAGATGCCATTGCATATCTCATATCTATTCTTATCAACAGAACCTTATCTGAAAATGCTATCCCCTCCCTTTGGAAAATATCCCACGTCATCCCACTCCATAAAGATGGTAGCTCAATAGACATGTCCAACTATAGACCCATTGCCATTCTTTCCCCACTAGCCAAAATAATGGAGAAATGTGTACACATGCAACTAATGCAATACCTTACACAGAATAACTTACTATCCAACTCCCAGCATGGCTTCAGCCCATACCACAGCACCTCCTCAGCCCTCCTTTCCTTTACTAATGCCATAAACAATAACAGAAATGACAATAGGCTAACCTCCACCCACTTCCTTGACCTATCAAAAGCCTTTGACATCGTCAACCATGAACTTCTCGTTCTTTCTCTAAAATCCATTTCCCTCAACACACACACTATCCAGTGGTTCCAGTCCTACCTAAGACAGCAGACGGTACTATGGCAGGGCAAACTCTCCAGTTAGTTACCTCTCACACTTGGTGTCCCTCAAGGCTCCATACTAGGCCCACTACTCTTCTCTAGTTTTATCAATAATCTTCACACTGCTATCCCTAAAGCTACCTGTATTCAATATGCAGATGATTCCACTGTCATCTGTTCAGCCACCTCCCCATCCGAAATACAAATCTTAACCCAAAATACATTTAACACCATTGAGAACTGGCTCGCCAACCAACACCTACTACTGAACCCCAATAAAACTAAACTTCTACTCTTCACCCCCACTAGTAGATCTGCCACACTTTAATTCTCTGTCACGTCTAACAATGGCACCACGATCTCCCTAGATCAACACACTAAACTTCTAGGGGTTATCATAGACAATCTCAAATTTGACCTACAGGTCAACAAAACCGTACAGACCATCAATAAGAAGCTTGGATCACTGTATAGAAACAAGACACTCTTAACCTCACTGACTAGGACTGAAATCGCCTGATCACACCTATTCTCTACTCTTTTATATGCCTCACCTGTACTCTCAAACCTCAATAAAACTGAACTAAGTAAGCTGTCCCATAGCTACAACCATATTGCCAGATTCACCACTGACTCCACCTATAGAACCCATCAGTGCCAGAACCTGAAACAACTAGAATGGCTAGAATTGCCCAGCTTAATTCAATTCAGTCAACTCTTAATAGTGCACAAAGTTCAGTACCACCCTAAAGATACCCCCTCTCTTATAAATATTATTAGGCCATATAGCAACCTGAGATCCCTACGGTCAGCCGACAAATTACTGGTCCAAACCCACAAAGCTAATAACTCAGCTGGTGAATCCCTGTTCACCAACTTTGTTGGCAAAACCTGGAATTCCTTGCCAAACTATATAACCCTACAATCCTCCAAAAGTCTCTTAAAAAAAAAAACCTCAAACAGTATCTCAAATTGAACTGGCTATGCTCATGGACCAACCCGGATTAAGTTATAAAACAATAGCATAATCAGTAATTATCATAGCATAATCAGTAAGTATCATAACATCTAACTACATCACCATGCTATGTATACAATCTTATTTGTAATTACGTCTGTCCATGAGAACTGGGAGTCCCTACTAAATACTAACTGTGAGTTACAATCTTACTTGTAATTGTGTCTGTCTATGAGAACTGAGAGTCCCTACTAGGGAGCATTACTAAACAAATGTACATAAGATATATTACCACTTTGTTTTTATATATTGTTATTTTTTTCTAACTTCTTGTGTAACCTTTGTATGTCTATCCATGAGAACTGTGAGTACCTACTAGGGAACACTTCTAAACCAATGTACATAAGGTATATTACCACTTTTTTATATATTCTTAATTGTTTTCTAACATCCTGTGTAACCTTTTGTATGTTTGACTATGTGGAGCTTTTCTCCCCGGCCCTCCACTGAAAATAGACATGTATCCAGTCAGATTATCCCGGTAAACAAATGTAAAATAAATAAATAAGTAAAATACATTTGCATGCTGCTATATGGTTTCAAGTCCCAGCCTTTCCACTTCTAACAGCAACTTATCCAATATTGCCTTCTCCGTTATATTCCACAACATGAAAGTAGACTTAAGGGTCTCTATGACTCCTGGTTAGTCCTACTCTGTTTCCCTTAAAGACAGGTTTAATAAATGCTTGTCTCCAGTCTTGAGTAATCTCCCTATATTTATATGATCTAGTAATTAATAGATGTAATGATAGTGTAAGTTCTTTCTGAAGTGTTCTCAGGTCATTATTACTAATTATGTCTCCTCCCCATGCTTTGCATCCAGTTTGCATAGTTCTTTTTTGATTATACTCCAATTTGATTTCAGTGTC
Organism: Protopterus annectens; assembly: GCF_019279795.1. Lineage (NCBI taxonomy): Eukaryota > Metazoa > Chordata > Ceratodontiformes > Protopteridae > Protopterus > Protopterus annectens. The sequence goes on from NC_056737.1 coordinate 401,817,849, forward strand.
TGAGGCTACCCGGATGTCAGTAGGACAATTTATCACCCCTTTTGTAGAGCCAAATCTGATTTTCATACTTACCTGACCACTCTTGATTCAGCCAAATATAAATTATAAAATAATACCCTCTTCTCAGATAACAAATAAAAAGAATAAATAAATAATAGCAATTATAAAAGCTTGAAAGTGAATTAATGCAAATGTACTTAAACAATAAAGAATATGGTGCTGACACTAAGTAAATATGCAGAGGTCAAAACAGTGCACAGAGAATATGAAAAAGTTTTACAGACAGCCTATATACAGAAAAATCTGATCCACTACTGCACAAGTTACCTAGATGTCTATTACTGAACAAATACGGGCCTAACTGTTGTGAGTTAGAACAAGTAATAAAAGGCAGAATACTTGCATGAATGTACCAAGATCTCCCAAGCTGCGGCAAGAGAGGAAACTTCCATGGTTTTGGTTATCAGCTCATCATTCTGTTCCCAGCCAGAATCAGCGATCACCATATTACATTGTCTTTTCCCAATGTAAAGACTGGTATACTTAAATTACATCAGATCACATGTGCCACATGAATAGAGGACTGCAGCAGTTATCCCACTTCACAAGGGTGGGACATCAACTGGCCCTGGAAATTGCAGATGTAGTAGTCTGACTAGTTCAATATGCAAAGCCATGGAACAATTTATAATGGAAATGATCAACATCTTTGAGCCACTGGACACAACCCAGTTTGGGTTTGTCAAGGGAAGCTCATGCCTACTAAAAATCTTTGAGAAGGTCACCAAGGCAATGGATGAGGGGAAAAGGGTACATACCACCTACCTGGCCTTAGTTAAGGTGTTCAGTACAACACCCCAATAAGGTATAGTTGACAAACACACCAAACTGGGTCTAATTCCCTACATAACTTGCTAGATTGTCAGCTCGCTCACAGGCAGGACCCAGGAAGTCAAGATTGGTTATAGCACTTCCAATAAGAGAGTGGTCAGCAGCAGGGTACCTCAGGGCTCTGTGCTGAACCTCTCCTATTTGACATCTACTTCTTGGAGGTAAAGGCTAGTGTCAGGGCCTTTGGCTGACCAAGTTTGCAGATGACTGCGTATTGTGTGCTGTCATAGGTTGCCCCTTGACATGAACATCTTACAACAGGGTCTAACACAGACAAATGACTGGCAGCAAAGTCACAGACTAAAACCCAATGCCAAGAAATGCATTACAGTGACCTTTGGGAAAATTGCTACCAGGGCTAACCACTCCATCACTAAAACACTCCTACGAGCTGACTGAGTAGTCAGGGATCTGGGGACATATGTGGACAATCATCTAGCCTTTAATCAACATGTGGCCAAGCTAGTAAGAAAATCATTCTGTATTGC